>NC_134025.1:31315267-31618298 GCF_964204645.1 Tubulanus polymorphus
CTTCCCTTCACGACACAACAACAATACGTCACAACACAAACTATATATAAATAAATCTTCGGTATAAAAAACATGAAGAGAGAGAGAAGAGTCTCCTTTAGTCATCGGTAAGATTTAAACACCAAAAAAACCAACGCCCTCTAATTCGAGGGAACCATTCTAGGAGGGGCAGTTCATTCAAGTGGATTTGATTATCTCTCTCTCTCAATAATTTTTTTGTTCGTCTGTTTGCAATAAATAAAATATCGCGAAGTTTTATGTTTCTGTCGCCCGAGAAAGCGATCTGAGAGTCAGTCTTTATATCTGTCATATTATCGCGTATATTTCGTAATTTTTACAACGGGTTTGGTGAAGATCTGTTAAACTGCAAGGATTTGTTTGTGGGCTAAAGCCATAATGGATCGCCTTTCGTTTCAGCAGCTCCCTGGTTGCAGTACCCTTATACCTCCTGGCTCTCACCCCCCCCCCTCTGGTTCAGATACCTCCATACAGCTGAGTGCATCCCTTACAGCTAAACAATCATCCTCCATATATCTGAAAGTGTACAGGTTTGTGAACGCAAAAGACACCAGATTTTGGTCATTTCAGGTTAGTCGTGGGGGGCGCCATTCTCATTGATTCCTGGGTTACATTACGCCAGATTAAGTCAGATAACTGTCCGAAATATTGTTTGCCCGAATGACCAGAATTAGTTGTGGTGACAATAGGCTGGTGGAGTCGTCCGCAATTATCGTGTTAGTCAAATCTTATTGTTGTCATTCATAAACTCGACAAGTTAACCAACCATAATCTAATCATCATAGTTTCCTAAATTCCAACTGATAGCCCGTGGTGCATCCATCTCGAATCTGAAAAGTTCTCGGGTATCAGTCCCTTAGCTCGTGGAACCATGTTGGACTTGAACAACCCCTGGGCTTTTGGATGTAAAGTATTTAAGGCCACCGATAGAATTGGGGCCCGACAGTCCCGGGCCGGCATGATAATTACATCATATCATTCTTTACCATCAAAGAAGGCCTGCAAGGCTTATATATACAGACAGACTCTCAGACAGCCTCCTTTATTTCATTGACTCATCTTCCAAAAATGCTCAATTATAGGTTTTCAGATATAAGACTTATTGTACCAGATGTAGAATATTCCTAATTCGGTTCAGATATTCAGTAGAATCTTGGTTGCGGTTTTTGACATTTTCTTTACTCTTTGTGAGTAGTGTGTAGGGGAGGGGGAGGGGGGTATGATGAGGTGACTCTAGAAACCGCTAATCCTCAACAATTCAGTCTCAACTTTACCGCAAATTGTGAATACAAATACCGCACCTCACAAACCATAATATTATCCAAACCCATAAATATCTTCGGTTAAACGTGAAAACAAATAGTTCTTCGTAGGTAGCAACTAGATTTTATTCAAAGTGAGTCGTTACTGGTGAATACCGTAGCTTCATCAGGTAAATGAGTTAAGTCAATAGAGAGACAGTAGGGAGAGTGAAACTACTGAGAGAAAGTGAGCTGGAGACTTTACTTATTTACTGATGAAGCTAATACTCAGTAGAAAAAGACCCAGATAATATCTATCATATACTAAACCTATACGGTGTTTATCCTTATCACGTCTGACTTGACGCCAGGTTAACACGGTTTCTCTCCCAAATATCTTACAACTTCCGCCTCCGCAGAGGGAGAGGGAGAGGGAGAGGGAGAGGGAGAGGGAGAGGGAGAGGGAGAGGGAGAGGGAGAGGGAGAGGGAGAGGGAGAGGGAGAGGGAGAGGGAGAGGGAGAGGGAGAGGGAGAGGGAGAGGGAGAGAGGTTGAGGGTTTGTGACTCAGTGTTTGTGTCAGTGTTCTCTGCTTCACGCTGTGTTAACGACTCCTTGTGAATCTGTGGGTAACGATCTGACTGACACGGCACGCTGTATCCCCAAGATAACAATACACCTATAATCACCCATAGTTCACCTGCATTTACAATAGGCCACGAGAGCTATCAGTTTACAACTATAACTAACCTATAGTAGCACATGATTAGAAACTGGCCTCCTTTACTGTGACATATGCCTAGTATTCATAATTCATTAAAATGATCTCTGATTTGATTTATCATTGGACACAATAAAGAGGCCCACGAGATTTATACAATAGAACATGTGAACAATCTAGTGGAAAATTGGGGGACATTGATAACTCATATGAGAAACATTAATAATGGTAATGTTTGTGAAGTCGGCCAAATGTCCTCTTCAGAGAGTTTGAACTATAAACATTAGATTTGTAGATAAATCATTTTTCATTTCTTCACTTGTTTCATAACTGAAGATATCAACAGAATTCAGACATCGAAATTAGATGATTTTCTCGAAAATATCGCATAATGTTTGATGAGTCTTTGTTGACTTGAAGTTTGAATATTTGCCTTTGTAAAGTCGCGGGATCCGATCTAACTATAATCGCATTGAACTTCGACATTCTCAAATATCGTATGAGGGATGAATTGAGGAATTTTTGCTGTAAGGCAAATCTATCTTGGTTCGACAAGGATTTGAAAACCTAAAGGAACGCGGTCGTGATGTTGATCTCATCTCAGTATTAAACCCAGTCCTGGGAAGTTGAAAACTCATATTAAGTTATGTATATATAATTGCTTTATGGATATGGACACTACTAAAGTACTGTAGCAATATTGGATATAACGGATATTCTGAGAAGAATTGATTTTTGTTTGTTTGTCGACAAGGGACAAAAGTTCGTCTGATAAATCTATATTGACAGTGCAATATAATCTACACATACAACAACCCAATATCCGAGTAACAACTGACCAGACGCGAGGGGGGTATGGGACGGCACGCGCCGGGGCTGAGAGCGGGGACATTATAATCATCGCCAGCATGAGAAAACAACAGATATTCCTCGTGTAAACAATCTTTATCAGCTGATGAGTTTTCTATAGATGAGACGCGACTGTATCAAAATTAAACAAAGGAAATGATTGAGCGAAATAACTGTATCTATATAGGGCCAGTGAAACTATAAAATACGGTATCAAATCAATAAACGTTAGACATAGTGAACTTTGTACAACCAGATTTTTCGCTATAAGAATCGCTTCATCCAGTTAACATTGATAAACACTAAGTACCCGTGTCATGATGTGTAGAAAGTCCCACAATAATGACGAAAAAATGAAGTCCGAAGATGTTTGCTCGAGCCGCCAGTAGGAGTTTACAGAGTCTGTGCAAAACATCTATCGTAAATCATTGTGTAGATATTGACATTACATTTTCATAGTCATCTTCAGGAATACTGTATTCCTTGAGCTAGTGTAGTTTATTCAACGTTTCGACTTTATCATAATAGTCATCTTCAGGAATACTGTATTCCTTGAGCTAGTGTAGTTTATTCAACGTTTCGACTATATCCTGATAGTCATCTTCAGGAATACTGTATTCCTCGAGCTAGTGTAGTTTATTCAACGTTTCGACTTTATCATAATAGTCATCTTCAGGAATACTGTATTCCTTGAGCTAGTGTAGTTTATTCAACGTTTCGACTATATCCTGATAGTCATCTTCAGGAATACTGTATTCCTCGAGCTAGTGTAGTTTATTCAACGTTTTATCAATCATCTTCGGGAGTATTGTATTCAGCTAGTAGTTTATTCAAAATTTCGACTATATTCTAAAAGTCAGTATCCCTGAAGATTACGGGTCAATTGTTTCAATCCTCGGGTATCATTGTAAAAAAAACTCAATTCAATGTCAACCTCGATTTCCTAGGGTCTAGTTCTATAGTATAGTGTGGAGTAGCACTGATTTTTGCTCTAATAAAAAAAAATAATCCATCTTTACAGACGGATACAATACGCTCATTGTTGTCGGGCTGCGTGCCAATTATTACCACTTCCGGTCAAATACAATACGAGCCCGGTGACCTATAGCTGTCAGCTTTACTATAACGACTCGAAAACAATAGCTATAGAGGTCGCTAGACTCATCAACTCACAGAGGTTTAGAAATCTTACAAAAATACTCATTGTTCGACTCAGACTATGCGCGGCTGGACTTCGCTCTGTTTCGGGTGCACTTTTTATATTCTCAGAAAAATCACGATCCTGACGACTTGTCGAACAGATGGGACTGACCAATGAACCTTGTATAACTCGGGTCAATATTAGCCTTGTACATTGAGGTTTAACTACATAATCTCAGCCGCTGTAATGGCCGTTTAGGCGGTCTACAGTTTTTTGAAGTCTGGTTTAATTGACTGGGGTTACTGGCTGATTAGTTAGCTTCAATAGTCAATATACGGTTTGATCGGTAATAAACGTATTGTTCATAGGGTTTAAGCCAGATGTCGCTTGCTGAACCGCGGCAGATCCGATATTCTTAGAAAAAATGCAATAAAAAACTCAGAGATTTACATTAGACGCCGATAGAAAGAGTGTGTTTTTCCACGCCCTGTAAGAGATCTGGAGTCAGGCCCAAACCTGGTATCAAATCTTGGTTGTACGATTGGTTATAGAACCAAAAATAAACTTAGACTTGTCGATTGGTTATAGAACCAAAATGAGCTTAGACTGGTCTTAAGTTGTTAGATTGGTTAAGAACCAAAATGAACTTAGGCTGGTCTTGTTGTTAGATTGGTTATAGAACTAAAATGTGCTTAGACTCAAGTTGTGAATCGCAGCCAGGTCCTGGATGATATGGTAGTTCTATGTGGTATGTGACTTTGTGTCTGCAGACGTCACCACATGTATACCCTACTCCTGGAGGTGCCACGTGCGTCCTGAATCAGATACATGTATTTTGTGGGTTAATGAAACTTTTGACATCATATCTCAGCACAATGCGCAGGAGAGAGGAGAGAGGAGAGAGGAGAGAGGAGAGAGGAGAGAGGAGAGAGGAGAGAGGAGAGAGGAGAGAGGAGAGAGGAGAGAGGAGAGAGGAGAGAGGAGAGAGGAGAGAGGAGAGAGGAGAGAGGAGAGAGGAGAGAGGAGAGAGGAGAGAGGAGAGAGGAGAGAGGAGAGAGGAGAGAGGAGAGAGGAGAGAGGAGAGAGGAGAGAGGAGAGAGGAGAGAGGAGAGAGGAGAGAGGAGAGAGGAGAGAGGAGAGAGGAGAGAGGAGAGAGGAGAGAGGAGAGAGGAGAGAGGAGAGAGGAGAGAGGAGAGAGGAGAGAGGAGAGAGGAGAGAGGAGAGAGGAGAGAGGAGAGAGGAGAGAGGAGAGAGGAGAGAGGAGAGAGGAGAGAGGAGAGAGGAGAGAGGAGAGAGGAGAGAGGAGAGGGGAGAGGGGAGAGGGGAGAGGGGAGAGGGGAGAGGGGAGAGGAGGAGTGAGTGGAGAGATGAGGAGAGAGGGGAGAGGGGAGAGGGGAGAGGAGAGAGGGGAGAGGGGAGAGGAGAGAGGGGAGAGGGGAGAGGAGAGAGGAGAGAGGAGGGGAGAGAGGAGAGATGAGGAGAGAGGAGGGGAGAGAGGAGGGGAGAGAGGAGGGGAGAGAGGAGGGGAGGGAAGTGTTTAAATACAATTTAGATTTAACTACTTTTTAATGACGGTTTCTACATCGTGAACGCGCATGCGCGCGCGTGTTTCGTCGATTCTGGTTTGAAGGGAAATAATTCGGAACAAAAGCCTCAAGTTTGATTTCTATGTGAAGACCTTAGCGTGATACCATAACACATGTGTTATATCCCGCCGTTCACTGCATTCGGTTCCGTTTCGTCTTCGCTGGGGGTCAGTGTTTCACGATTAGTAAAAGCCTCAATGTTTGTCCTATGCCTACTCATTCGCCGAGCCAAACCTAAATCTATTGTAGTCAGATTCATAAATTTCTCGGATGAATTTTTTTTCGTGGTTTCATTTCGTTGTTCTTTTGAAAACGTTTGACGTCTATAAATCCATGTTCTTAAACGTTGTTTAAACCGGGTAATTTTAACTCGAACTACAATCGTTTTGATTTAGGACTAGTCTCACAACAGATGTCATCCATGTGACTCAACCATGATAACCCCCCTCCCAACATTTACTTACAATTTATTACAACTTGTTACAATGTTTCTAATCAATAATAATCTAGATACATTGTATCAAATTGTAACGTTTTCTATCTATTTGTTAGATTTATACACAATATATTTGTTAGATTTGTATATATTTGTTATCGGATTTATGTACAATTGATAGATTTGTATCTTTTTTGTGGTTGAATATAAATGTGTCGTCTCTAATCAAATAAAAGTGTTTTTTTCTCCACAAGACCATTTAAGCATGCCCGGTTTTGTACACCACACCAGTTCGGTACTCAAGATTGGGTAGGAATCGAACAGCGTCCCAGAGCACGGTGTGGAGACAACCACTTCCCAGCACTGTATCCCTAGTGGTGGCTCGGTGGTGTAGAGAGGTCTGTTCAGAGTCAGGGAACCAAACCCGGGTATCAGGGGTCGACAAAAACCAAGTGTCTCACTGGAGAGTGATTCTCGTGTTGGGAAATACTCAAAAAACCAATAACTGGAAATAAGTTTGATGACCACACATAAATGCAGCAGCAGCAGCAGCAGCAGCAGTAGTGAGTTGTGAGTTGTGAGTTGAATGTCCCGAGCAGGTCGATGTGGTTATATTCCCACATTAAACTCACAGACAGATGAATTGCATAATGCCGGCCGCAGTCCATTGTTCCAGTAAACTCCTCCTCAATCTCTTGATGACTCAGTCCGGGAGTAGGATTAAAATATTAATCTGATTTTAGCTGAAATAATATCATCTAATTCTTTTATCGTTCGTAGCCGGAAACCTGTCACTAAACTAGCGAGTTCTGTGGGCGCTGAGATCCAGGGGTAGGATTGATTGCCGAGTTCTGTGAACAGGGGTAGGATTGATTGCCGAGTTCTGTGAACAGGGGTAGGGCTGATTGCCAGGTGCCCCGTTTGAGGCAAGGTATAAACAGCCGAACGTCTGAATGATAATAGTGACACGGACTGGACTCGTTACAGAGTTCGAGTTAACTAGACATTAGTTCATCGTTTTAACTCATTTGGAACAGGGTCCTATGTAAGGAAGTACTAATGTATTACATATGGTATGAATAGAATAGAGATTTGTCTAATGAATCTTATAATAAAACGGCCCGTGTTTAACGCCATATGACGGTTTAATATAGTTATCGATCACATGAAGCACCGATCCTTATATTCGTTATATTGACATCCAATTAGTACAATTTAGAATATAAAGAAGTATAAAAGCTCAGGTGTTACTACTCAGTGAAATCCACGTGTTGTTTGGACACTTCATTTCATACACTGAATATATTATTGTATTCAATTGTACGTTGTAATTATGTATTGTTTAATAGTGAAGGGAAAACAATTTACAGTTCAGAATATTCAATATTAGAGATACAACAAATGATGTATCAGGACTCAGGTCCACAGTTCTGGACTCAGGTCCACAGTTCTGGACTCAATTCCACAGTTCTGGACACCGTTCCACAGTTCTAGAACCAGTTCTAAGTCACAACTGTGGAACTGAGTCCAGAACTGTGTACCTGGGGCCAGAACTGTGTACCTACGGTCAGAACTGTGGAACTGGGTCCAAAACTGTGGAACTGAGTCTCGGGTGAGATTCCGGGGTGGGTAACCCGGGGTGGGGATCCCCGGTGCAGATTCCGGGGTGAAGAAAGTTCGATCATGGACGTCTAGTGTCCATTGTTTCCATTGTAACGGGCCTCCTCAAATAGTACGTTTTACCCTGGAGACCAGGACAATCAAACAGTCGTTAAGGTTACGACATAATAACGACCAATCATTGGTTAATTCACTATCACGTGTCTTATTTCCAACCATCTGATTGGTTAATTGGAAACAATGTTACGATGCTTTTGTAACAACGTTAGATCAGTTACGAAATCAGATTCTGTAATTAAATTGAGCGGACAGAATTTAAGCGGAATTTAGAAGTCATTGATAAACAATACCAGGAATTGTGAGCGAACGCCTCGCGGGTTATTTCCCTAAGGTACATTTTCAATAGATAAATCACACTTGAATCGATGCAGTCGATCTCCGTAACAGTGCAATAGTGCCCAAGGGCAAATTCTCAAGGTCGATGTTACTATCGTAGTAAAAATTTGCATATTACTGATGAAATTGATATTATTGTATGATGTATCCATTCTGTGTCAGTCTGCCATCTGTAATCACGTCTGCTACGGCCATGCCGTCTGCCGAATTATTAAACGGTTAAAAAGCTGATAATTTTGTTGAATCTATTTCTGATCACGCATCCACGCTGAGGAGAGAGTCATTTATCATTCTGTCGCGTTGCAGTCTGTCCTAGCCTATCGCATGCCTGGTTCATTATAGATTATAATCAGATTACGTAAAAAAACAACTTGATTAAAATGAGATCCTGAATTTGATGGTTTCTCAGATGGTCATGCCACTGTACCAGGGTTCAGTTTCACAAAAAGGTTTAAAATCGATTAAAGATAAAATGAATGAACAGAACTTAGGTTTTTTGGAGTTTAAACTTCTTTTATGAAACTGAATCCTGAGACAATACTTAAATCAATCGTTCTCCAAAACGCGGTCTCGTGGTCAGAATTGTGTAGTCATGGCTTCGACCTATAAACTTACAAAGCCGATTCCCAACTCAAATCATAGCCCTCCCTTTTCTCTCTAGAAATCTTGAAAAAACGCTGATACACCTCTTCGGCTGGGATTCGAACCCGATGACGAGTCTGATCATCTTCGTGCGACTTTTCTACCCTGCCGACATGTGACGTTTGAAATAATTCCTCCTCGGGTCGCAATTAGTTCTTTTTAAATAAACACAGTTACGTCAATAACCACCGCAGAGTCTTAAGACTAAAATCGAATGATGGATGACCGTCTGGCACTTACGATAATCGATCTTTCGTTATGATGATGTAATCCGTCTGCAGTAACATCATCGCATAGCAACCGACAACAAACAAATGTAACAGAACCATAACGACGAATTTTCAGAATTACTTGAAAAAATAGTCAAATTGTGACATCTTTATTTCATAATCATGGAAATACCAACAAATGTGGTAATAATGTTTTTTTCTCTTATTTTATTTACAGGACATCATTTTTCTATAAATATACATATTATATACAAAAGAACATCACAGACGTAACAAAGGTATCCGCGTGTATCCGCGAGTATCCGCGAGTATCCGAACGCGTTGTCGCGTGGACACCAGAGAAATTATCATTTATATTTGTGCTTTTCATGAGTCTGTGTGGTATGATTTATAGATGAACCAATCAGTGCACCGAGAAATGGTGGACAACGCCCCCTGTAGGGCACGAACAGAAAGCAGCTTATCGTGTGAGGCATTATATACATATTTATAAAAACCCCGCAAGGAATCGAACTATATCGAACTAGATCAAATCTGTTATTCTAGACTAAGCAAAAATGCGCCATAAGCATGCAGCCTGCGCGTGTGTGAGTGTGTTGTTTTCCAGGTATTCTACGAGCGTAGACTCCCCGGGTTAAAAATATGAATCATAGATTTATAGAAAATTAGTTTACAACTCACAGATAGTAGCGATAGTAAGGGTAGTAGGGGTGTTGTAGTTATCGCGCCCGATGTGAAACAGATGGTGCGGATAAAAGGACAAAATAATTCCGATATTTTCTTTGAGGTTTAGATCATCAAAAGTGCGCTGGCAAACAAATAAAACGTGCACTAAGTTACTGGAGAGTACAGCGGCGTGTTTTGTGTCAAACATAGCATACTATCCAAACTATCACTAAAAATTCTACCACAGCAGAAGGCGACTGGTAACTGAGTACAAAAGTCAAATCCAAAAAATCTCTCTGATATATCTGAACTTTAAATCTACAACAGCAGAAGATGGCGACTCTGGTGAGTGAGGAATCGGTGATAATGGAGTAGTCGGACTCTGCTTATAGTCATTTAGCGTTTGAACGATTAAAATCTAAGGAATAAAATTGGTCCAAGTTTGATGAGAAATTCTGGATAAGAAATCGTTTTGTTTGTACATGTATACACAAATAAAAAAACCTGTTGATTTAACGATTTACTGTTTGAAGCGAATCGAACGGGTGTCACGCAGACTATTTACACTATACATCTACATATACATTGATTAACTTTACAACATTTCATTTTTGTACATAATTTTTTCAGATCAACAAAAATTCGACACAGTTTCATGTGTAGACGATAAAGCATTATGATTGTTACAAAAAGTGTCAGCTTTTTTTCAGAAATTTAGAAATCAGGGCCCGGTTTTATAGACTGGTACCACCTTTAACCCGGGGGTCAATTGAGTTAGCCCCCCTCCCCTCCCCAAGGTTAAGGTTAGTCTATAAGACCAGCCCAAGTAATACGTACATTTCAAAATGGCAGTGTTTTCAGTTCAATGTGGTTATTTTTACTGATAACCACTCTTTAATATCCGCCATATTGGATTCTATACTCGCACGTCATTTCCGGTGCGTTTCACAGCCTAAAAATCGATATTTTAAGTAGATGGCGACGAACCGCAGACATTGTTGCGTTGCCTATAGATACTCTATCGAGTTGGGGAGAGCTAGGATTCAATGCCATTCCGCAGCGGACGAAAATGTAATTAACACGTAATAAATTTACAACAATACGTCATGACAAATATAAATACATTTTTTGTACATTCGTTGTAACAAGATTCTAGAAGCACATTTTATGTATATATATATATATATGTATATATATATGCGGAATCGGTGGTGGTCAAACCAAAGTTTTCAGTGTACAATTATTACATACATTAAGAATATAAAAAAGTTCTAGTGGTTTGCAGTTTACATACATACATATAGACCATGGATGATAATTCAAAATTCTTTCATAACATTCTCAATGTACTTTTATCAGGAGGTTCAACCACTTAAAACTGTAACATTAATTTCAGCATGATTTCCATATCCATTCATAAAACTATATTCTACAATTACGTATTTTATAGTCGTTTATATTAAATGCTAATTTTATTGCTTGACATTGAGTTAATTTGCATAATGACGTCGTCACGCACGAGCTCGTGCGTCATCCTCGCCTGCCTAGTCTGGTCTTTTGTTAACCCCGGCAAGCGAGGCCCATAATTCGAACAGCCCCTTTATTTTCAGCCTTCAAATGACCGATCTCTACATACATATATGTATAACTGTTTAACCGTTATTTTCAAAAATGTTGTTGTAAAAAAATCGATGAATCTTTCAATGAAGGCATCTTTAAGAAATCGCAGTAAACCTCACAGCCTTACCCGGACATGGCAAATATGATTTTTGACAAACTCGGGGAATAAATCGAAATCATTTTTCTGACTTGACCTTCTCGGACTTCGCTCACATCGGACCAGTTTTTCTGATCGCGGTTTGTTTGAGTCAAGCAAGGTTTACTGGTATTTCATTCTCAGCTGTATATACGACAAAATATACACAGTGTATAATATAAACACTTACACATTAGACAAGAACATTTAAAGAATGCATCCGTAACAAGCTTTTAAGCAGTGTTCATTAAAAAGGGAAGTCATGAGTGAGAATAATTGTGATGATGAATTATACTTCAGTGGCGAGGATGATAGAATCCCGGTAAGGGTGATGAGTGTGTAACGAGTATACCGACGTACTGTCCCCTGCACCACCTCGACTGTTACTGCTGCTGCTGCTGCTGCTACTGCCGCTTCTCGTCACTGGTTTCGACACCATCAATTCAGCTGGATATATTTCACTACTGTAAAGAGAGAACATTTGAAAAAATGGTCAGCAACCAATCAGAATGAGTTTATCGAGTCATGTGATTAGAATTAGCGAATCGCGAATAGGAGGAGCAGTAGTGTTTTCACATACGTCATATTGGCCGTTACTGACAGGCTAGACGGCCAATATGATGCGCTGTGACGTATATTAAGATAAGGGATAAATTGATACCATAAAGGCAGCGTTGAGATATTGGTGATGAAACGAGTTGATATATCACACAACACGTTGATGTATCGCGGGTGTTGGTTCGATTGATCCTCTGACAATCTCAATTTTTGTCGATATATCGATATTGCTGCCTGATATATCATCGAACAAATAGGTGAAACCCGTGTTTTATTTACTATCAATTAACACAACAATGATATACAATACACGACGTCCTGTGGGGTGGACAGACCCAACTCACAGACACAACCATTCATGTATATTTGATCAAGCCGACAATTTAATATTGCGGGGTCATAAAATATTACGAGATATAACTAGCGTCAGAAACAGCTCGCACGCATGCGCGGTAGTAGGGTGAACAGTAATATCCCAGAGGCATCAACCATTCTAATGGGCGTAGTTGCTTAGTTACAATAGAAACACATCTATAATAAAACAGCGTCAAAGATTACATTGAAAATCGGGATTGACGACGATTAATGTCCAACTGAACGTCGTTTGAGCCTTTTGACTCTAACTGTCTGAGAATTCTATTATTACTGATATCGAGACGTTTTATATGTTTTCCATTCAAACCATAAATAAGTGCAATATCAATAGAAATATCACAGTAACAAGGCGGAGAGAGACGAGAGGAGAGAGTGAGAGAGACGATGCCAAGAGTGGAGAGAGGAGAGGGAGAGGGGAGAGAGGAAATGGATGATAAAGAAGAGAGGGGATAGGGAGAGGGAGAGGGAGAGGGAGAGGGAGAGGGAGAGGGAGAGGGAGAGGGAGAGGGAGAGGGAGAGGGAGAGGGAGAGGGAGAGGGAGAGGGAGAGGGAGAGGGAGAGGGAGAGGGAGAGGGAGAGGGAGAGGGAGAGGGAAAGTTGATTTTTACTGGTCTATCATCTGAGAATAGTAATATATATATATATAGAGAGAGAGAGAGGAATTGTAATTTTCAAGCACACATTGAAAATACGAGATAGGTCTAGAAAATAAAAACGGTTATTATTCAAGTGCTAGAAAATGCTTCAGTTTCTGAAGTAGTTTCCTGAATGTCAAAATGTCTACTTCACTGAGTACCAGAAACCATCTCATTCAACCGAACTAACATTCAATATAGACATCATCTACAAAAACCATATTTTTTTTCATAAAGCTTTATTATTACATCGTTCATAAAAAAACGGAATTATAACTAGACCAGGCGTTAATCAGCATCCGTATGAAATCCGCCTAAATCTCATCTTTTTATGATTCAAAGTTTTACTGATATTTTTAGCAAGAATTTTTAAAGAATGGCATTTCTATATTGGCATACCAGAAAGAGGGAGAGAGGAGAGGAGAGAGAGAGGAGAGGAGAGAGAGGGAGATGAGATCTTCTCTTCGCATACCAGGAAAACCTTTTGTCTAACTAACGACGTTGCCAGTGGCACATCGATGTTGTTGGCACCTAAAAAACAGACATTTGGCCCGCGCACGTTTTTTGATTACCACAGATGACGCTACCCCGCAGGGTTTCAAACATCTCATCAATAGGTACGCGTAAAATGCTCGGGGCCCGTCCAAAATAAAACCAGTCAGAAATGAAAACGTATCGGACGGATTATGATCGATCGTACATTGACCCCGACTGAGGGTGTTATAATTATTGAGACAAATTCTGAAAAATGATCCTAAATGAACTATTCAAATAGCCACATATCTCAACATGTCTCCTTAACTGAAAACCTATTATAAAATTCACTTTCTGCCGCTTTTTATGAGGTTACCTAGATCTTAATTAAAACACATTAAACATTGTAACGTCAGTGATGACAGCGACAGAAATATCCCTGACACACCTGACCAAAATGATAAGACGAATTCTTCATTCATCTGAACGTATCTATTAGACTTTTAGCACAACAGTAACTGTGTGTGCTAGTTACTAGCATGCCCCACTCTACTGACTGGCTGGCTGACTGGCTGGCTGGCTGGCTGGCATGCTGGCTGGCTGGCTGGCTGGCTGGCTGGCTGGCTGGCTGGCTGGCTGGCTGGCTGAACATGGGTAAGTCAGCATCCGATAAGCCGTCCTAATACCTCAATCTTTAATCCTGATAAGTCGTCGTTTGAATAAGTCATCAACACTGTCGTCACAACTACAAACACTGGCAGCAGCGAGTTTGAAATGTTTGATCGCAATGAAAAGTTTGAATTGTATGAAAATAGGATTTTCAATAAAATCTCTACAGTTTGAAGTCAATAAATGCATTATATGTTTCTATGCGTAAGGTAAAACTAGACACCGAGAAATGCAGCAAAACCAACCGGGTTTATCGATCCCTTTTGGTCGATTAAAGACTGAAGAGTAACGGCTACTCGACCAGTGAAAGACGACACTCAGTGGTCGGTTAAAGCCAGATGGACATCCTCGTGCTTAAAAAACGGTCGAATTCCTTTTTTGTAAGCGTCGTTCAGGTTTTTTATCCGTAGATCTGTATTTAGAAGGGTTTTCCAATCTGGTAGATTATTAAAGTTCTAACATCATTATTTTGTCGGATCAACGCCCCATTGTGGTCAATATAATTGGTCACTATCGGCCTTCTGTCAGGATCTTTTCAGTCCAAAAAATGCGGCTAGTAGTTTAGTGAGACACCTGTGTGATAGCTACATGTATTCGCGTGTTTTCTGAGTTCAGTCTCTATTGTTTTCGTCCAGCCCTCTCTCGGTGACACTGTCTTTATTCGTGTGACCACGAGATCCTTCTGCAGTTTTTTATCTCTAACCAAACGACAACAAAAAAGCTTTTGTTGGTTTTAAAAAACCGATCGGTAGACAACGACGGGACAGATGTAACAGGAGGAGTACTCCAGGAGTAGAAATTACCCCGGTGCGTTCCTCTGTACGCCAGTATTACCGCTGTTTAATCCTCGAATAGACCACTTCAGAAAATACAATCTAATCCGAATTAGCGGCATGATTCAGGTTTGAATTATACCGGTTCCGGTAGCTCCAGGGATTTTACAAAATGAGTCCTCAATTAGGAAGAAAATCAACGGCTGAAACATCATGTTTGTGTGAGACCAAAAACTGTATTTTTCTGATTTTAAGGCGTATAATTGGATGATACCAACAAACACAGTCCCTCGAAATCACCAACTCTATATTCAAAACTTTGATACGAAAATTTCGAAACAGGTTCAACTATTTTCTTTTGTTGTGAAATATCTTTTAAAGCGTCCTCTGTTTACGGTAGCCCGATCAGGAGGACACTGTGAACACTTCTCGGGCTCCGTATCTGTCGCATGCTGCTAGATAATTCGATTCTAGAACTGCTTGTTATTTTGTGGTTAAAAGAAAGTTCAACCACACGTTGAATTGAATTGACACAATCGAATGCGAGGTGAATCTAATCCTAGCCTCGGGCCTAAATAGAAAACACAACGGCAGGAAAAAATGTAAATTTTCTTTGAAAGCAGTTTAAAACGTGTCCTTGAATATATTGTAATCTAATTATAAAGCGTACCGCGCCGGTTTAGTGGCGGCTCTAAAACCTCACGAGCATTAACAAAGAATATCTGCAAATACTACAGAAACATTGTTTTAGATCCGGAATTTGTTTGCATTATTCTAAAGTGATTTTGCTACATTTAGGGATAATTATTTTTGTAGACAGAAGGATTTTAACTATGTGTGTTTTGTCTTCAGGGGGTCAAATCGTGCGACACCAATCTCTGCGGCTGAAGTACAATCCAAAACGACCATGAAAAAAAAACGAAGGTCATTATTGTATTGAAGCACGATGACGCGTGTCACGTGACGCCCATCGTTAAAAAATCGATTAAGTTTTAATTTGAAAGTTAATGATTATAAGATTATCAAGGTTACGAGAGTTCAAATTTAGTTCAGGCGGTTTCTTTTTTTCTAAAAGTTTTCTTGTAATGTGATTGATGACACGACGACAATGTGGACCGTTATGTGACATACACTTACGGCAGGACCTGTGTTCCAACGACACTTCTTCAGTTAGAATTTGACTCTGGCGAAGAGAATGAACTAAATCAACAAACAGAGTTCCAATGTAGAACTGAGTCCAGAACTGTGGAACTGGGTACAAAAATTGTGGCACTGAATGCAGAACTGTGCCAGAGGATCTGAGTCCAGAAAGTTGTGGAACGGGTTCGTCGAATTGGGTCCAGAAGTGTGGTTGTGTCCTTAACTGTGGACCGGGTTCTGAACTAGAACAGGGTCCTGAAGTGTGATTCTAGAACGAGACGGACGACCCTCCACGACCTCTCATCGAGTCTGAACCCATAAAACGAATTAATCGAATTAAAATTCATTGCGCGTTTCATACGAAATAACAAACAATAGCCTTAAAAATCGAGCACCAATCGAAACTCACTTAGAAAATGTGAACATTGACGGCGAGGGATTCCCGATTCAACGTCAGCTGGTCTCCTGTGACGGTACAGGGTACAAACACCATATACACATTGTATATATACATCAGGATCCAGGCACATTCAGATAACTAACAGTGAATCAAATAACATTAAAATATGCATTTAAAAATACTCCAAATAATTTCTATATATTCGGAAAAATTTTTATTCAAAGTGACGTTTTTGTTCAATATGATTCCGAATGCCTGGACACACTAGTTTCCAGGGCCTACCCATAACATCCACTTACGGGCCCTAGACCAACCCATCCGCCGTAGCACAGCACAGTCAATAGTGCTCTTAACATGGTCTTAACTTGTTAGCTGTGGCCTGACAACCGAAACTAAGACTAGTTTTTATGTCCTAATAGTCATCTTCAGGAATATTCGGCCTTGCGCGCCTCGACTGACTGGATCCATGGTAAGAGACCCTCCGGTAGACCCACCGCACACGGTATACACAAATCATCATTTCACAGCTGATGTTTTCAAAAATAAAAATCATTTCAGAAATCTTTTTTTTCAAAAAACGCGGTCCATGACACAAGGTCGTGACACAAAACGACGCTAATGCGAGACCCTTGATCAGATCGCGAGACAGCTGTATCAGCGGTAATCATCATCCCTCTCTCTCTACTCTCGTGACCTTGACCCCGCGTTCAGTTGGCGCGCGCAATTCTTGGCGCCAAAAACTCACTACTATTACTATAATCTCCTCTCTCTCTTTCCGCTCAGTACAACTCAGTCTCATGATGGCTGATAGTAAGCTAACTCTATCTATTCATAGCCATATCGACCCGATAGAAAATCAATCAGCAACAAAATAATCTGCCTCGGTATAAACATTCCAAGAGAGATTGAAAGGTGAGCGCCGAACATATTTTTTATAGGTTTTTCAATATCGTCGTCACGCAATACATCACACGCTACCTAAACTAATGCGCATTTTATAGCATTCTCTCTATCATCAATTCCTACTGCATATTACATAAACTATTTTCATTAGCGATAGGAAAAAATAACATATAGAAAAAACGTATCTCTCTAATCCAAACTGAAGTAGACTTTCATCAACATGTAATTCAACTAATCAATTTGGGGAAAATCGGGGGCCTATTAAAATAGGGATTCTATCGTGCATTTTATTATTATTGGATATCTTTCCAATGATTAAAATATGTTTAATTGGAAATAAAGATAGCCACATCTTTAAATCCCCCTATGACATCACCGAGTGACCTATAAATACTCAAACTGAAAATAAGACCATGATAAAGGTCCGATTGGTGGAGCAATAAGATGGTGACGTCATCGGCGATCGAGGAGAGAGCCATCTTTAATGTAAGGGTCTGTATAATTATGTACAGGTCCATGTTTGTAGATCTGTATGTATCGTTTTGGAAAAAATGTGTCAGGAGCGAATAAAAAAATCGATTATTTCTCATATCCGGTTACATTGCATTGCAATGTATTATATTAATACATTTCTATGTTGAAACAATATGAATTATATACGTTGGCTTATACATAATATTCACTAACAATGAATTTGATAAGTTGATTTTATATTGAAAAAACACTTTCCACGGATTCAACTTGAGTAAAAGAAGACTTTTAAGAAATCTTTAGATATAGCGTAAGATGAATTATAGAAATCGATGTTTTAGTTTCAGCTGCCGGATCTGTACTGGTCATTCTGACACCTATATCTGGTATCTGGCTGAGTTATGACCAAGATGAAATAGAATAGATGTATAAATTGAGCAGAGCTATTCGATTGAAGAGAAACCCATCACGCGTTGTAACGGTGACATATGTTGAATATTTAACCCCCCTCGACTTCATCACCACGTGTTTAAACTGAACAAATTGATTTAAACTAATTGAATCTAATTAGAACTAACTATAGACTTCCAGTCTCACGAGGAGAACAGACGTGACTCTGGATATACACTGTATCTACCCCAGTAAACAGACCGCGATCCACAATCAGATCTAAACATCTAAAACGTCTACTTTTTTATAATCGTTTTTAGAATCAATGATTTCATTTATTTGGATTGCAATGAAAAAACCCTGGACATAAAAAAAAGCAATTAAACAATTTAACCAGAAGAGATATTCCAAACATTTCCCTAATTTAATATTCTCAAAGTCTGGAATCATTTTGCCGGTTTTGACTTATCTAAACTTTAAGTCTTCTTAGTTGAGACGATTATGTTGACGATTTATACAAAATGACGACTTACAATTAGTAAATTGAATTGCAAATACAAATCAGAATTCAGCAGTGTCAGAACTTATCTAAATGACGACTTTAAGACTTGTTTCATTTAGTATTTAGAAGCAAAAACTCCTTAGTAAATTGAATTGCAAAACAAAATGAAAACTTTAAGACGTTGTACTCAGTATTTGGAAGCAAAAAACTCCTTACAAACTGTGTGACATGCAGAAAATAACAGAACAAACATAAACAATATTATGGCTTACCATTCATCAGAGTCTGGTCGGCTTCTCCGATGCGATGACAATCTCTTATGATTAGAGTCTATTTTAAATGAACTAGATTGCACGTGACTCCTGCCGCTGGAGCTGGATGATGATGAAAGTTTACTAGTATTACTATAATCCAGATCCATACGATTTAATAAATGTCTATGTTGAATTTGTAGTTCTTTCCTCTGAACTCTTTCATCGACCGTCTGTAAGTCGTTTCTTATTAAATGCTTGTCATTGTTTGGTTTTTCTATTATAAACTCTTTACAGTTTTGCATTTCGTTCGTCAATTTAATACAAATATTTCTACTAGATGGAATCGTGACGTCACTATCGACGCATTTATTATTTAGCGATTTAGTTTTTTGGTGATTTTGTTCGTTTTCTCGTTTGGCCGCCGCGTCATCTTCCGATGACGTCATAGTACGACGGCGACGACACAAGAAAATAATCACGACGATAATAATGACGGTTATCGGTATCCCGGCGCCTAAACAGATAATGATGACTACCTGTTGTAAAGGTAACCCTTCCTCCGTCGAGTCTAGCGCCCGCATAAAATCCAGCGAAGTGTTACCGAGATGACATTCCGATCCGCCGAAACCGTTCACACATTTACAAATAAATCCGTCGCGTTTCGTTTCGCAAATTCCGCCATTTTTACAAGGTCGCGACGCGCACCTGTCGACGTTTAAATCGCAATTTTTACCGTAAAATCCCGCGTCGCAAACACATCGATATCCGTTTATAAGATCCAGACATTTCCCGCGATTACTACAGGTCACGTGACGGCATTCGTTAACGTTCACTTGACAACGTTTCCCGGTAAATCCCGCCGGACACGAACATTTGAAATCGTTTAAAGAGTCGACGCAGGTGCCGTTATTTCGACAGGGTTTATCTAAACAGTTATTCTCGTTTTGTGCGCAATGTTTGCCGCTGTACCCGACCGGGCAGACACATCTATATCCGTTAAACTCGTCGATACAATCTCCTGAAAATATCATAAAAAACAAAAACTGATTTAGTCAATTACAGATACCAGGCTCGTAGCAAAAAATCCTTGTCTGGTGATCCACCTGACTGGTCGCAAGTCGCCACACCTGACTGGTTACCAGTCACCACACTGACCAGACAAACTTACAAAGTTAGTTGGTCACCAGAACTCTATGGTCTAGTGGTAGACACTCTGGGTTTGTATGGCAGAGACCCGGGTTCGAGTCTCAGTCGAGCTAGGGTTAGGGTTATTATGTGTCACCTAGGGTTAGGGTTGTTGCGGGCTAGGGTTAGTATCCGATGAGCTTTGTTTAGTGCTATTTTCGAGTCCAAACCCGTCAGTCGGCGGCACTTTGGGAGAAAATATTCCTTTTTTTATTTCTTCAATTAATGTTTCATTTTTGAAGCACGCGGAAGTACTGTGACGTAACGGGGCAAGTCAACTCTTGACCTTGTTATCAGACGACCTTGAAGTTAGAGAGAATAGTTTTTATAAAAGCGATCGATAAAATCGATCTTGAATTGACGATGATGTCTGTATCTAGTGAGCAGCAGCAGCAGCAGCAGCAGCAGCAGCAGCAGCAGCAGCAGCAGAGTCGTGCAGTCGCGCAGCCGCCGCGGCTGCAAAAACTGCAATTACATAAATATGTCAGTTATAAGTAGACACGAGAGACAGTCTGAGTGATGTAACCCCGATACATGATTATCAATCAATTGAAGACGATAAAACCACAGAGTCCCAGCAGAGGAAGATGAAGGATTGATTCCGGCTCAGCCGGGAAGAAACCCAGAGCGAACTCTCGACTAGTGGTTGGAACTAATGACGAACGCGATATAGTTCTTTTTGAAAACTTATCCTACTTTACCAATAACGTTATTATGAATTTGAATTTGAATTTGAATTTGGTCACACGGAGTCAGCCATCTTGAAGCTAGGTCTACGAAGGCGCTCGGTCCTGTCGTCGACTATCTGCGGACTAATAGTTCCGACTATTAACTGACATTCGGTTTCACTTAGTTCGCAAATAGTCGACGACTAACTCCGATAACTGAAGTTTGCCCTGAGTGTCGCCCGGGTGGTCGTTGCGCTAGTAAGCTGCATGACCTGTCTCTGTCTCTGTCTCTGGCTGTCGGTCTGTCTGTCTGTCTGATCAGAGGAGGGGACGCTACTCATTCATATCAATTTTTTATGGAAACTAAAAGGACAGCTGGACAAATATTGTCACCATTTGATTTTGATGCATTGCTTTTCTTTCTCTGTTCGGAGAAGAGTATGAATCATCAAGCAGAAATAACGCACGGGCTTGTGCCGGGATTCTGGTCGGGTTTCCACCGATAGATATATTAGATACATAGTATGTACATTTTATAGTCTTTATCAAAATTGTGGGAAAATTCATATAAATTACACGTGTATCAAATGAATGTGTACTTAGTGATGATAATGAAATTGTTGTAACAACCGCTGTTGAAACACATAGTTTGTATTTTAGAGCGCCATTTCGCGGAATCAGAAATTGTACTTTTATTGCTGCTGATAATAATTATTATCATCATCAAATTCTTGTGATTATTTGAAATTCATACGGGTCTGGTTATACCTAGAGGTTCCAACTACAATCTACAGTGTGCGTGCGCCATGTGATGAGATGCAAATGTAAAATATGATAATTACAAAAAGAAACATGATTCCGAAATGTTTCCTTTAGTTATCAGTAGTTGTTTCGATGTTTGACTATCGTAATAGTCATCTTTTCGTCAGTTTCGAGAAAATGACTTAACGTATCGACTTCATCCCTTGGTATCTTCTTGTGATTATAGAAATGAGAAGATGTGGATGAAGTCGAAACGTCGACTGAATGCATTGTAGCCAATGGAAACATTTTCGATCCTTATTTTCATTTTGTATCGTGGAAGTTTATCTCGTATTTTATCCATAGGAATTGGTGACAAGATTTCTATGATTGATCACGTTTTACCACGAAAGCATTTTGCAATAAGTAGAGATAATGACTCGGGTGTTGAGGGTGGGGTAGTGTACAGGGTGGGGTAGTGTACAGGGTGGGGTAGTGTACAGGGTGGGGTAGTGTACAGGGTGGGGTAGTGTACAGGGTGGGGTAGTGTACAGGATGGGGTAGTGTTTAGGGTGGGGTAGTGTACAGGGTGGGGTAGTGTACAGGGTGGGGTAGTGTACAGGGTGGGGTAGTGTACAGGGTGGGGTAGTGTACAGGGTGGGGTAGTGTACAGGGTGGGGTAGTGTACAGGGTGGGGTAGTGTACAGGGTGGGGTAGTGTACAGGGTGGGGTAGTGTACAGGGTGGGGTAGTGTACAGGGTGGGGTAGTGTACAGGGTGGGGTAGTGTACAGGATGGGGTAGTGTACAGGGTGGGGTAGTGTACAGGGTGGGGTAGTGTACAGGGTGGGGTAGTGTACAGGATGGGGTAGTGTACAGGGTGGGGTAGTGTACAGGGTGGGGTAGTGTACAGGGTGGGGTAGTGTACAGGGTGGGGTAGTGTACAGGGTGGGGTAGTGTACAGGGTGGGGTAGTGTACAGGGTGGGGTAGTGTACAGGGTGGGGTAGTGTACAGGGTGGGGTAGTGTACAGGATGGGGTAGTGTACAGGGTGGGGTAGTGTACAGGGTGGGGTAGTGTACAGGGTGGGGTAGTGTACAGGATGGGGTAGTGTACAGGGTGGGGTAGTGTACAGGGTGGGGTAGTGTACAGGGTGGGGTAGTGTACAGGGTGGGGTAGTGTACAGGGTGGGGTAGTGTACAGGGTGGGGTAGTGTACAGGGTGGGGTAGTGTACAGGGTGGGGTAGTGTACAGGGTGGGGTAGTGTACAGGGTGGGGTAGTGTACAGGGTGGGGTAGTGTACAGGATGGGGTAGTGTACAGGGTGGGGTAGTGTACAGGGTGGGGTAGTGTACAGGGTGGGGTAGTGTACAGGGTGGGGTAGTGTACAGGATGGGGTAGTGTTTAGGGTGGGGTAGTGTACAGGGTGGGGTAGTGTACAGGGTGGGGTAGTGTACAGGATGGGGTAGTGTACAGGGTGGGGTAGTGTACAGGGTGGGGTAGTGTACAGGGTGGGGTAGTGTACAGGATGGGGTATATATACAGTATTACTCGGGTGTTTAGGGTGGGGTAGTGTACAGGGTGGGGTAGTGTACAGGGTGGGGTATATATACAGTATAACCGGGTGTTTAGGGTGGGGTAGTGTACAGGGTGGGGTAGTGTACAGGGTGGGGTAGTGTACAGGATGGGGTATATATACAGTATTACTCGGGTGTTTAGGGTGGGGTAGTGTACAGGGTGGGGTAGTGTACAGGGTGGGGTAGTGTACAGGGTGGGGTAGTGTACAGGGTGGGGTAGTGTACAGGATGGGGTATATATACAGTATTACTCGGGTGTTTAGGGTGGGGTAGTGTACAGGGTGGGGTAGTGTACAGGGTGGGGTAGTGTACAGGGTGGGGTAGTGTACAGGATGGGGTATATATACAGTATTACTCGGGTGTTTAGGGTGGGGTAGTGTACAGGGTGGGGTAGTGTACAGGGTGGGGTATATATACAGTATAACCGGGTGTTTAGGGTGGGGTAGTGTACAGGGTGGGGTAGTGTACAGGGTGGGGTAGTGTACAGGGTGGGGTAGTGTACAGGGTGGGGTAGTGTTTAGGGTGGGGTAGTGTACAGGGTGGGGTAGTGTACAGGGTGGGGTAGTGTACAGGGTGGGGTAGTGTACAGGGTGGGGTAGTGTACAGGATGGGGTATATATACAGTATTACTCGGGTGTTTAGGGTGGGGTAGTGTACAGGGTGGGGTAGTGTACAGGGTGGGGTATATATACAGTATAACCGGGTGTTTAGGGTGGGGTAGTGTACAGGGTGGGGTAGTGTACAGGGTGGGGTAGTGTACAGGGTGGGGTAGTGTACAGGGTGGGGTAGTGTACAGGGTGGGGTAGTGTTTAGGGTGGGGTAGTGTACAGGGTGGGGTAGTGTACAGGGTGGGGTAGTGTACAGGGTGGGGTAGTGTACAGGGTGGGGTAGTGTACAGGATGGGGTATATATACAGGGTGGGGTAGTGTACAGGGTGGGGTAGTGTACAGGGTGGGGTAGTGTACAGGATGGGGTATATATACAGTATTACTCGGGTGTTTAGGGTGGGGTAGTGTACAGGGTGGGGTAGTGTACAGGGTGGGGTATATATACAGTATAACCGGGTGTTTAGGGTGGGGTATATATACAGTATTACTCGGGTGTTTAGGGTGGGTTATATATACTGTATTACACAATGTACACGAAAATACGGAATATTTCGGAGAAATATTGAGCAAACTCGCGAGTATTTTCGCCGCAGAATTGTTTTCTTAGACTTTCGTACTGAAGACATAAACAAATGATGGAGCTTTTCAGTCGGAAGCGAAATAACTGATTCGGTTGGCTGAATGCCAGGTATTCCTATGTGGAGTAATGGTATCGGTTAGTATTGGAGTATGTAGTAGATCTACGTTACTCGTAAATCGACGTAACAATCTAAATTAACCCAGAAATCAGATTAAAACGTAAGGAATGCCGGAACGTAGCGACGACGTAGACCAAAAAAAATAAAACTCTCGAACGAAATGATGGAATTCATTATCGCGTCAATAAAATGGATTTGTATTCAACTTTGGATCTATCTTGAATACGTTTTGATTTTATCGATTTTAATTTGAAGAATCAACCGCCCACGTCACGTGTCATCAATGTTTACATTTAATTCACATATGTTCAAATGTTTATTCAAGTTTTAATGATTTAATCGTCCCCTATATTAGATGTACTTCTACTCGTACCAGTTCTTCAACAGTAATTGCAGCATTGTTCAATATGTCGTGGGAGAATTTACAACAAATAAAGAATTCTGATCACATTTTTTTTTAGAGTTCGTAGAATTTCGCGTTATCAGATAAAAATTTGAGTATTTTTCAATACATCGTGTGAAATATCATTTTAGTAACATTTTTGAAATATCAAATCTTTTTAATATAGCTTTTCGTTTGGAGATGTAACAGTTTCTGTGACCAGTTTCACAAAGACACATCAAGATGGCGAAATTGCCGAGAATTGAGAGGTTGTCATTAGCAACTAATCGCTTTAGTGAAACCGATATGAAAACGTTGTTTATACAGGAAGAACAGGTGTAAATATAAAACTAGGATTAATCTTACCGTTAATACAGGGATTAGGTTGACACTCGTCGGCCTCCATTTCGCAGTCGACTCCGGTATAACCGGGTGCACATTCGCACAGATACGTCTCGAATCTATCGATACATGTCCCTCGATTCTTACAGGGAATTTCTGAGCAACTCGTGGCGTTAGATTCACAATTCCGACCGTGAAAACCTTCTTTACAAATACACTGAAATGTTCTGCCGATATCCTGTAATGTATTAAAACATATCATACGATAAATAAACTGTTTTATTTTGATTTTAACTTTTTTTTAATTAAACTAGGGCTTCTTCGGTATTTCATCCATATATATCCATTATAAATGTATGTCCACTTTTGTACTGTTTTTCCTGTGTTTTGATGTTAGTATTTTATTGCATGTCATTTCCTATGTAACTTGTATATTATATGGAGCAATAAAATTAAAGTTCAAGTTTCAAGTATCCCAAACATAAGTTCATCAATAACTTCATTTTAACAGTATTTTACAAGCCAACAAAAGTTCACCCAGTCCTGGAAGTGGTTGTATAACATGCAGTCATCACACCTGCCGGTATCGGATCGGGGTTTGATTTTGAAATCGGAAATCGAAGTGGAACATGAAATCCAGATTGTACTGCGATCTTCAGTGCTCATACACTCACTTATACATTAGTAATTGTAATTGATGTAGAACAAGAATCTTAGTTTATTGTGTAAAATAAATCGATTTCACGAAAATGAAACAGCTTGCTTCGATAGCATACACAAATACACCTCTCAAAAACCTCTCCTCTCTCTCTCTTCTCTCCCTGCCACACACCGCGTTCAAAAGGCTCTACTACAAAATAGTCACCGCCGTGACACCATGAAAAACCAGCTGATGCCACTACTGATAAGGTTATATGGTACATATAAGGAATTATTATGTGTAATACATCTGCAGAGAGGCACCGGCGATATACATTCATTATTGTTCAGCTCTGATGCAATGTATATCATCACAGATATATCTGAATGTCTTTAAGACAAATACACCGGTACTGTAGTCACTATATATAAAACATCGATATAGTGTAGATAGATGGAGAGGAGGGAGAAGAGAGAGGGTGAGAGGGAGAAGAGAGAGGGGGGGAGACGGAGAAGAGAGGGGGGGAGACGGAGAAGAGAGGGGAGAGGGAGTGAGAAAGTCTGGTGAGAATAGATCATTAATTATTGAGTTTTGTGTATTTGTCCTCGCAATAATGTCCGCCATTTATAATGATTTCCGGTCTGAAGGTAACAACAATTGAAGTCCCACAAATCAATCACTCATTCATTCATTCATTCATTCATTGATCGCGCAGCAGCAGACGATTACCTGACCCCGTTTACTGTATATTCTACCAGTTCCAACATATCCAGAAGAAATATCGTATATAAAAGATAATGTCATCTAAATTTCAGGATTGATTTATAGACTTCATTTGGTAGTTGATATCATCATCCAAAATATAACCATCAAATGAGTTTATACATTTGTACGCGATTGGTTGGCTCTAACCTGATAGGTATTCTAATATGTGACTGGGTCTCTCTCTATAGAAATCGTAAAAACCGTAAATATTCCACTAATTACACATTCACTCAAAGACTGACAAAATAACCCCAAAATCCAATATTCGTGCCGACAATGACGCACTGAAACCTGATTATAACAATCTATTTCATACAGCGAACTATCGGTTATAACGAACAGATTTTCCTGTAATCAGAAGTTCGTTGTAACGAGATTCCACCGCAATTAGAAATCCTGATGTACCGCTGTAATTTCATACCGAATACAATGAACTTCTGATCATAATGTGAACAGATTCTTCTGATTCCCTAAGATTCCTCACTTACCACACATGTTCCCTCGTTTAGACACGGACTCGAAGCGCAATCATCTTTATCTCGATCATTCTTTATTTCGCAAGTTGTACCAGAAAATCCCGGTCGACAAGAACAGGTAAAACTTCCTCGTCCTGTGTTCAGACATGTAGCACCGTTTTTACATGGTCGATTCCTGGTACAGTAATTCAAATCTGTTCACAAAATAGAAATAGAAAAAACACACAGTTTAATAGAATTATCAGAGCGACAGAACAGCTCCACAGTTGTGAGTTAGATTTGACTCCAGTTCCACCGATTGTAACATTTGACTTTGAATCAAAATAAATCTAAATCAGTAAATTCTAACTTTAAACTCAACTTTGCCTCGAACCCATGCAGCGTGTTCCCGTGATGCTAAATTTGAGATTACATTCATTTTCTCCTAATTTTAGACTAAAATTTAGAAAATTCATGAATGATTTTAGCTTTTAATTGAACCTCGATTTTGCATTTAAATCGTTTAAATTCGCATATAAATGTTCTGTCTTTATATTTTCTAGAATAGATTTAGCAAACGAATAGATAGTAATCGGAATGTCGTTGAACTTTCATTCAAGATACTGAAAACAATTACCACAACGAAATAAATATCATTTTTATTTTTATATAGAAAATAAAATAACAGAAACAGCAATAAACAATAAAAGCAGAATGATAGTATTTAGTTCTCACAATGTGTTTTGACTCAGGAGTAAAAGTTATATCATAGATAGATAGCTAACAAATGTTTATTGAACTCTTTCCCAGGCATCTCAACTTGTCTTATAGCGGCGTGTGTTAATCAGGTAATGATAATAATACTGTAGGGTTAGGTTGAAGGAGGAGGGTGGAATACCCCGGTACTGAAACTCCTCTCTCCTCTCTCTCCTCTCTCTCCTCTCTCTCCTCTCTCTCCTCTCTCTCCCTCTCTCTCTCTCTCAGCCGCCGAGTGAGCGTAGTATGTTAAACTAGATATGTGATTCTTATAGTAAAAGTTATGTTTTACAAATGCAGGTGTATAGAACATGGAATTCCTGAACTAGTGTGTTTAACACAGCTTCCCCCCGGTAACATCCCCCCTCCCCCCCCCCCTCTACTCCCCTCACCCGACGTGGTAGTTGTAAATACACCATGTACAACAGCGCAATTATAACCGGTAAAGTATTTTTTCAATGGAATTTAAATATGAGTTGATGCACAGGTTGGGGTTAGGACAAAATATGCATCAAATAGAAAACGTCTGAAATTCATATTCATATATTTCTGAGAGTCCGATATGTCGTGTCTTTTTAATTCAATAATCATATTTCAATTGTGTAAAAAATTCGTTTTCGTTTCAGATTTCTGAATAGTGTTTTTTGTGTCAATATTCAAACGATTCACGCGCTCCGCTATCGAGGTGCATGAAATCAAAGCTATGTTTAATCGGTTTTTTCCAAGTATCAAATATTCGGAACAGATCGGTAGAGATCGGACATTTCCGTGCTTTCTCGTAGATTATTCTATAAACTCCCTACAGACATCATCGTTAACGATATCTGAACATTTCTTATTAAATGCATAATTCAACCTGTGTCGACCATGGGAAATCGGGTAACCAGATATTCCCAGTTATGTCTGCGCTACATCGAGCTTTAAAACGCGATTAATTTTTAATCCAGGTGTCACACCGATATAACCGGTTGATATACAGTATACTACAAGTAAACACGGAAAATCGTAAAATAATCCCGGTTTAAAAGAAATCCAGACTAAAATCAAGAAACGTTTTCAGTAGATTATGATATTGTTAGATAAACAAGCGTAATAAATTCGGGTAGTAATTGTACAATAAACTAGTGTCTGGTGTAAAACTCGTCGAGTTGTTGTTTTGTTAGAGTTTAATTTGACCGTGGGAAAAACACAGTAGAAACAAATATAGAACGAGTTTATAAAAAATTCATACAATTTTCACGTGAATTATTTCTAATTTTCTCATTCGAGTCTGAATGACGATAATTTGTCTCCAATGAGTTTCCGAAAGAAATATTATCGTGTCGTTTTGACAATTTTGTAGTTGAGCTTTTTTCAAGTTTTACCGACTTCGGGCACAAAATATCGTGTCTACATATTCCAAACTGCGGCACTGAGTGATTTCATATGTATAGTGAATCCTGCATTCAATAGTTAATTCTTGCAAATATACGAACATGAAATAATCAAAAATATTTTCAAAAGTTTCTTACCTAAATCACACATAATTCCACCCCAGCCTTCATCGCATGTGCATTCCCAAGGTACTTTACAAGATCCGTGGTCGCAGCCAGGGTAGGGAAGACATTGGTTACAATTTTCACCATGCCATCCATGGCGACATCTGTTCAAAACAAACATACATAAAAATTCATAACGTTATGTGAAGAAAAATTTACGATGAGGAATTTTGTAACGACAGATGTTGGAAAACAACCAGACTTGAATACGAGAAACTGAGAATATTCAAGTCGTGATCCAGATATCAGGAACCCTTCTTAACCGTTCATAATATCTGTGTCCAAATCCGTTAAATGTGTCCAAGAACGTAAATAGAGGCGCCCTCTATGTTTGGCACCCTTCTTACCCTTTTTGAAATTGCCCGCTTCAGGCTGTTGGTACTATATGGTCAGGGGCCGGTTCCATAGACAGGAATTAGACTTAAAATCGGTCTAAGTTCTATAGCCAATCTAACAACTTAAAACCAGTCTTTAGGTTTAAGACCACTTTTGGTCTTAAGTCTCGACTATGGAACCGGTCCCAGGAGTCGACCCTGGATCAGCCGTCGACGTTGAAAAACACCGTTTTTTCTAGTTCAATTAAGCACATTGACTCCGTTCGTAGAACTTCACTTTTTATCGCTAATTGATCGATTATTTCACATTTGAAAATACCGTGAAATAAAAAACACATTTCGAGTTGATAATAGTCGAAATATCGTCGAGTTCCTGATAGCAGAATTCTCTTTTTATCATCGCATTGCTGTTATTAGATTATCTCAAATCTGAGCTTAAAAGTATTTTTATATCCAGGCAGCAATCGCAATATATATATGAAATATGAATGCGAAATACATCAGATGTTTTTGTATGGTTTGAGATATGAATTTTACTACGGAAGTATAATACATACACGCATACCACATCGTCTGCCGAGGGCTCCTGTTTCTATATATACTATCAAAATTTAGAAAATATTTTCTAAAGAATTTATAAAAACCTACAGACGTTTTCGAATGCCATCTACTTTTAGCATCATTTAACAGAACAAAGAAGGTATTTTCGATAAAGTAATGCTACGAAGTAAACCTGATAGTATAGGTTCAGGTAAACCTGATAGTATAGGTTCAGGTAAACCTAGGTTCAGATAAACCTGATAGTAAAGGTAAACCTGATAGAAAAGTAATATATCATATATATATAGGTCACCCTAGTCTCGGTCGGCAGGTGGTTGTGACTAGTCTTTTAGCGATCAAGATGAAATTCAAGGGTCGTTTCACCAGATGTAGACTTTAGTATATTAAAGACGCCCTTTGAAACATATGTAGATGACATCTGAACAACATTTTACAAACATTATCATAATAAACGGTTAGATTTTATTTTCTTTTTTTCCCAATAAGAATGTTATCAGAATGTACTTGATTTGTCTAACAACTGGAGCAAATAATTTGTCTCTTAACTGGAACAGTTCAACAATAATTGCATTAGTCGCTATAGTGACGATTATCGAGGTTTTTATCTTCTAAATGCATTGAACAATTCGTCAGAATATTTAGGAAATTAAATCTATCTTAAGTCTCTACTCTCATTCTAAAAGTCACCGCTAGATGAGATTCTGGACCTTTCAGCACAGTTGTGACTTAAAAGACTGAATTTACGATGTTGAATTAGCTAAAGAACTAAAGCTGGTCTCAAGACTCACAGCAATAACTACGCAACTACTGGTCTTCTAAAGATTTGGCGCCAATACAATCTAAGACATATCATACAGACTAAGATCTTATCTATTGAAAGTTTCATTGAGGAATATCCAAGCGCCAAAAGATACAACAAGACACCCCTATATCTCTATGTATAAAACTATCAAATAAAGTAAACTGTTTGTATAGAATTAAGAAAGGATTTAAACAAACTGTGAATGTCTTCACAAAGAATTTTATCCTCGATAAAATGTTTACAAAATATCACCGTAAAATAAAGTGTATTTATACAGAGCTAATATTGAATCTGGTTCACATTTTGTAAGGGTCTGCTGTTTGATCTCTGAAGGGTTAGTTGTTGCTAACTACGACTCTCCCTCTCTCTCCCCTCCCTCTCTCTCTCCCTCCCTCCCACTCCCTCTCCCCTCTCTCCCCTCTCCCTCTCTCTCTCATGCTCTTACCTGCATTCATTCGGTTGTTCACAGTATCCATTGCGAGGGTTACAACCAGGAAGACAAATCGCTACAAATAGAAAAACAATTACTTTTAGATATAAATCAACTTTATCGGTTTGATTATTTGAATGCATATCCTTAATTAATATCGATAATTAAATATAGCTGCAAAGCAGCGATAACGGGTTTTCTGCGGCACAAGGCATTTTCATTATCTGGGAAATTGTTTACTACACCACCTAGTTGTCAAGTAAAGTTTATGCACGTCCCCAAAAGTTCGAAGTCCTAAATAATGTTTTGTATTCCTATGGGAATTTGAAGTATCGATGAGATTTAGCTATCTCGAAGAGGGACCGAGCTTTTTGATATCTCGACGATAGTTTCGCTATCTCAGTGGGATTTTGATATCTCGAGAAGATTTTGATATATCAGCGAGCTTTTTTTTTTAAATTTTAATGAGATTTATATATCGAGCGCTGATAGTCGACGCGTTGGGATTATATAAAATAGGGATAAAAACGGATTATCAAGCACTAATCCGGTAAAGCAGATGTGATATTGTCGCAGCATCCATTATCGGAGACTGGTTTTATCGATTATTCAATCTCGTATAATGATAGTCTGGTCGTGTTATAGTATCGTAGTAACGTGGAGAGTGCCTTACACAACAGCAATAAATATAAACTGTCACTTGAACTTCTAAAAAAACACTGTTTACTTATTATCTGAATTTGCGATCTCGTTAGGTCTACCCCTTGTGGTTATTTGCTTATCTTCAAATCATCAGTATCAACGAAACGCGCGCTGAAAACACTTCAGAAAAATGGAGTCTCATTTCTTTATAATAAGACTTTAAAGCAATCTTTCAATATAGTATAAAATTGATTATAGAAATTGATGATTTAGCCCAGATGCCCCGATCTGTACAGGTCCTATTAACACCGATTTCACTGGCAAGTTCTACCTAAACTGACTGAGTTATAACAACTGTGACGTCCGTTCGAACAAGCTGAAACAGACATTTTATCCTCGTATTTTCTCGTTCCTTTGTTCCACACGAATATTCAACAAGGTCGTTATATTTTTAAATGCGGCTCGTATCGTAGTAACACAAGTGTTGCATACGTTCTGAGCGGATTTATCCAAACGGCCGTGAAATTAGACAAAAAATAAACCAAAACATTTTCGATTCGTGACGAACGTTAAACTGCGGCCGATTACTTAGTTAAATCTACGCCTTCTATTCAAATATTTCAATCAACCGTCGCTAAAAAAAACCAAACCACCATCTGACCAATATATCTAACCATACACTATCAAACCTCGGGGCTATATATAAAAAATCTGTCCACTAAATGAGTCATTGTGTATTGGTATTCATGTGTTTGATAGTAAAGTATATATGAAAGGATTCTGTTGACCGAGATGCATCGAGTCATTCTGCGAACTGAGGGACTGATTTCATATGTAAATATACGACACGCGACCAACCTCTCATCTTTCTTAATCTGTTGTGTCTGTTGCGGTCATTTATCGAGAAATTTGATTTTAATTCAAACTGGCGACGAGTCACTGACAACGAGTTTGAGGGGACAAAGACAATTTGTATCTGACTGGTTATACGGGATACTATGTACTTTAAGCCGTATCACGTTCAGGACCCAGGTTGTTAGGACCAGTCTAAACTCATTTTCATTCTATAACCGATCTAACAACTTTAGACCACTTCTGTACTAACTGATGAAATCCCGGGACTAGCTGCCCAAAAGTTGGTTAGAGTTAACCAGTGGATAGTTAACAACGTGACGATTAAAAGTCCATTATTTATATAGTATTAATCCACTGGTTATCTTTCACCAATTTTAGAGCAACTGCAGACTATGTTTTACCATTCAGAACAATTCCATAAATTCCGCAACCTAGCTGAATAATTAACTCTTACCTTTATCACAATACTGGCCTTGCCAACCGGGCAAACATATTCTCCTGCCCGATTTATCACATTTATAATATCCAAATTTATCTCTACGTGGGACGCATTTAGTTTCGCACGAATCCCCGTAATAATGTTCAGCACACACGACACGATAAGCGTACTCCAAACGGCTACCGTTCGTCTGCGACGGGTCGGTGTGGTTAAACATGCTCCACTGCTGTCCCACGGGCACCGACGTTTGGGTAGCCGACCTCAAAATCAACTGCCCTGATTTACCTGAAAATTGAAAGCAGAAAAAAATGTAATCCGAATTACGTGTGCGCGCCCGAGTTAGAAAATCATAATATTTTTCCTAAGGCTCTTAGAACAAAGAAAGGATGTTAATTTTTAACGAAGGGATCTACGTGATATTGACTTAACCAGGAATCTATAACCGAGACCCCCCTCCTCCCCTCCCCTCCCCTCCCCGCCCGCCCGCCTGAACAGTGATTTCTGTTGTTTTTGTTACGAGTTTTGTTATCATCGAACATTTGGAGACAATCTCGTATGTTGTACGGACACGTGCGAGGATCTAACCGACTTTTAACTCATGAACCACACACAAAAAGAGAACCGTCATGATTGAAGCTGAGTTGAGTTCACACAGGTAAAATACACTCGAAACAGCATCCCTGATTTTATATTGAAAGGTCCCTCGTGTCGGAAAGGACAACAAACAGGGCGCTTTCCCGTTACTGTCAAAAGGCGCTTCCATATTTGATTTACCCTAAAAATAAAGTGCCCTATGTCAATTTTAGTCTCAGATATCCATCCATCCCTCTCCCTCTCTCCTCTCCCTCTCTCCTCTCCCTCTCTCCTCTCTCTCTCTCCCTCTTCTCTCTCCCTCTCTCCTCTCTCTCCTCTTTCTCCTCTTTCTCTCCCCTCTACTCTTCAGGCTGCACTTTTACAGCGATATATTTTTTGTGGTTTTGAACGTATACAATTTTTGCATACACACGCACACACGCACTCAGTGAAGACTCTGACATGACGACTGCAGGCATGCGATATACGGCAGCAGTTTGGCCGAGTTTAGCACCTGGTTACGTCCTATTAAACCCGACAACCCGTCCAATATAGAACCAGTCTCTCAGACATAACAAAAACCACGCTCTCTTCACTATACATCGCATACCACACTATGAAAATAGTTTTAAACTTTTTTCAAGAATGTTCTCTTGCCGTAGTCAGAGAGAATGACTCAGGTATTAACAACCATCAACTAGATTTGAAGGTTCGTTGCTAATAGAGGCAATTACTAAGTATTTACTGGAGGCCTGGAACATATTTCCAGTTCTGTTCTCACGCAATTGATAACTTTACCAGATGGCTACCGGAGCTGCTCGGCGGGACACGACGTGTTGGTCACAACATCGCGGTCAAAATGACAAAATCTTTTTAAATCGAATTCTTGAATTCTTCGTAAAATTGAATGTTATCATTATTACAAATGGTGCTACGAAGCAACAGATGTTGCGGCCTCGATAAACACGGGGCGGGGATTCATCGAGTCCATCTTCATTCAAACTCGATATCAATAAACGCGCCATAAAAACCTGAATGAAATAAATACTTAACTTCCTTCGCGCCACAAGGCATCGAAATCTTCGCTTTTCAAATTCAAAATATAACTTAGCTTTTACTATGAAACAAGAAATCTTTCAATAGCGTTTTATAATTTCCGGAGCCCATCTGTGATTCATGGCACGTGATGGTCTATAGCCAGTAAAACCCGAGCTCTATATCGTCCATTTCGATGACACTGGGTCCTTCACTTAGTAAACATTGCAAACACAAACATATGAAAGACTTGAAAATACACACATTGTGACGACTTCGACTTTACTGATTATTCGAATTTTCGCAACTTTTTCAAAATCCACGAAAATTATACTCGTCTCCATTCTGCTAATTCTCATCTCGTCTAAAACACGAGTATTTTTAATCGCGTGATGGCTATAACTAGTTATCTAAGAGTGAAACAGCAGCAGCAGCAGCAGCAGCAGCAGCAGCAGCACACTCGCTGTCAATCAAACAATGTTAGGTATAACATAGCGCGTAAATACAACCAACAAACAAAAACAACTTCAACAACGTAATTATAAAAAATACATCGGTAACTTTTGTTTTCACGCTGAAATCACCTCACGACACAGTGACCCTGAACCCAGTTTTAAAATGACCCTGAACCCAGTTTTAAAGTGACCCTGAATCCAGTTTTAAAGGGACCCTGAACCCAGTTTTAAAGTGACCCTGAACCCAGTTTTAAAGTGACTCTGAACCCAGTTTTAAAGTGACCCTGAACCCAGTTTTAACATGACTCTGAACCCAGTTTTAAAGTGACCCTAAACCTAATTCCACAGTTCTGGACCCAGTTTCACAATTCTGGACCCAGCTCCACAGTTCTAGACCCAGTTCCACCTGGAATCAGTTCCACACTCAGTTCCACACTGGCCCCAGTTTAGTAACTGTGGAACTGGGTTCAGTAACTATGGAACTGGGTTCAGTAACTATGGAACTGGGTCCACCAGTAACTGTGGAACTGGGTTCAGTAACTATGGAACTGGGTTCAGTAACTATGGAACTGAGTCCAGTAACTGTGGCACTGGGTTCAGTAACTATGGAACTGGGTTCAGTAACTATGGAACTGAGTCCAGTAACTGTGGAACTGGGTCCAGTAACTGGTGAGCCTAGTGACAATCAGACTGATCTATGTACGGTTATGAACACTTACCATCTCGCGGACTGAGGCTATCGTTACTGCTGTGATACGCTTCAATTATTAACGTAAAAGTGCCCTGAAAATAAAAATCCATTTTAACGATCGATGATGTCACATAGTAACGGTTACCATTAGATACTGATTTGTAGAAATCGAACGAGAACATTGCGAGGAAAGAAACGATCGATAAATCTACGATAAGTAAATTTTCCTTCGTAACTGATAAGTTTTTTAAGGTAAGTCGTTGGTAATAAGGTAATTTTCTATGCTTATATGTCGTGTAATATGTTCAATATTTATTGATTGAATATTGAATTATGTTGTACAGTTTCCCGCAGCTGTTGTGAGAGAGAGAGATATATATATATATAGGTTTAAACCACACTACGCGACACGGCACTATAGCCCCTACCTCTCTACTACTACTGACACTGTCTCTCACTCTCACACACTCATCACTATACCGAGTAAAACTCGCGCCGAAATTCAACAACTTACCGGCCAGCTAAATTGGAAGGAGAACTTAATCGGGTTCTCGAAACCTGTCGTCAGATTATTGTTTGTATTTATTCCGAATGAATTTTCTCCTAGAACCGGAGTCGTGAAAGATCCGAAAGTACAGGGCGATTTTAGAGATATCTTCGCCTGGTATTGTTTCAAACACACGTAAAACATGGTCCGACAAGTTTGAGTACATTTTCTGTCTTTTTTTATTCCGCCGCAACAATGTCCTTCCGAATTAATCCCTTGTTCGTTAAAAAATGACGTTAAACGTAACTCAAACACTCCGTTACACGTTACCTACAATGTAATTAACGTAAACGTTACAAATAACACGTCGTTTTACAAATATTAACGCGTAAAATCTACGTTTATGACGTCAAAAATTGATGTCATTTCGTAAAAATGATGACATAATACAAACCTTATCTATTAAAGATGTAACTAGTAAGGTCCATATGATTGTCCTGCCAAATGCCGTTTTTCCCGGCATTTTGGACCGCATCTTTGGATGTTGCGTGTGACTCTTCCAATATCCACTAATGATGATATTGGCTTTCTTCCCAACAGCCTCGCTGTCGAGTCGTGGCACCCTTGATGTTAGACTCCGCCCTCTTTATGATTGGCAGCGATCTAAAATAAACGTTGCTATCGTAAAACGCTTACTACAATGAACTTGAATAACGCTTGCGTAAAACAACGTGACAGCGTCGTAACGTGGCGTTTACGCTGTACATTGTAACTTAACGTTTCGACGTTTATTAATTCGTACAACGTTTTAAAACGTTAGCGGTTTCAACTCGAATATAACGCGTTTCCGGTAAAAATCAGAGTTTTATTAAATAATATCCCGAACGAACGACGAGTGAAGGAGGAGCGCACACGGCACACGAGTATCGCACACGACTAACACAGGCACACTGAGACTGAGATGTCGTTAGTGCGCGTTCTGTGGTTTTATTGTAACGGAGACGTCGCGTTCATTCATTCAGCGAAACTCGCTCCTCTTTAGAATGTTATTTTCACGCAGGGCTAAAGGACGGAGGAGGTTAAAAACTAGTTTCGGGGTTTAGTTTGTTATACAGTCTCAGACCCTACTATAATAAAGCCTAGAGGTCCATGGCGTCTATAACAATACGCGTTGAGAGCCGAGAGAGTTGTGAATAATGTTTGCGGTCGCTACACGATATTATTTTTAGACCGAAAAATATTCTGAATGTAACCAGGGCCGTCTCTTAAAGTTCATTCTCGGCAGTGTATGGATATAGCCGCAGCCGCTGTATCGGGGATTCCGAGGCTCCGTCGCTGTCTAGAGATTTATAGTTTTTTATAAGCAGCGATGAATCAATCGAAAACGTATCATAACAGTTTTAATGCTTTCAACGCCGAGAGGAGGATGAGGAATTCTAGAATGTTTTAAGAATCGGAATTTCTTGACAGATGTTCGGCGCACATAAACGGGCGCATTCACGCTCTATAGAGGGCTTAAAGATGTCTATAGAACATTTTCTAGACGTCATCACGAAAGAAGAGAAAGATGTCTGTTTACAACCAGAGTTCCAACATTATACACATCTAGATTGTATGTGAAATCGTATGATTTAAACATATGTATTTACGCATTGGTTCAACGTGTTCAAAATATGATTCGAACGAACTTTTTACAAATCGAAATGATTAAAGACAAAATTTATCATCAAAAGATTGAAAATTAAAAAAAACCCGGAAAATACGACGTTTCGAACTGGCGTCAGGTGCGAGGGATTCTTTTAAATTTATCCGTGTCCTTATTTTATAATATAATCTCCACGTCTGAGTGTTTACATGGACTATATCAATATTTAGTACGAATAGTTCATCATAGTAACTAAAGCTGACATGAAATATAGCGAATTATGATTGCTTCCATAAGTCAAATTTTATCCTATAGCCATCTGTATAATTCGAGTGATAGACAGTGTGGGTATATTAGATTTTGGAGTAATTATCTTGACAAGATAATCATTCCAAGATAATTACTCCAAGATAAGATGTTTTCTTTGTCATAGACTATAGGTAACACTGTTTCGATTATAGTAGATGATTGGATACAATGAGTTGAGAGACCGTACAACCCGTAATTCATCAACAGTTTTCACTGATTTACAAAGAAACTCTAAACCACGAGGTAAAAATGCTGTCTAATTTGTAAAGAAACAAGCCATGCTTTAACCACCGGTATCTAAACTGAGATATTGTTTCGACGAGATAGAATATCCGTACAATAACTGTATATTATATCAATAGAAAATAAACTTCCGCGTGTTTTTGACCTTGATAATACAAATATAAAATCCCAATTTAATCTTCAGATATGATTCAATCTTTTATCAATGATTGTAAAATATGGATATACTGAGATGTATAGACGGTAGACTAAAAAAAAAAAAAAATAAAAATGTTTGTTAAGTTATTTAATGAATTCGCGCAGACTAATGAAACGTTCAGCATTAATTCATCGTTAATTCTGTAAAATATGTGAAACTAGGAATTAAAAGTAGGATGTTAATTCACATTCCAGTGCTCGGTTCTGTGATGTATAACAGGTTCTCGATTTGTTTAATTTCCTGAATATTTAGAATCGGTCTGGTGGTTTCTGGGACCGGTTTAAAAAACAAACGCTTTAATTTCCTCCGAGCAATAAAATACCTGAACTGTTTCTCACGAATTCAGAAATTATGCACTCATTCCATATTAACAATCTGTGACCCTTAATTGATCGTGTATAATTGCATTTAAAACCGAGAAGTTCAATAGTTTCTCTATTATTCAAGTACCATATCAATATTTAATCTAATAAAAAAGTAGCAGTTCTCATGAATGTTATTGATAAAACTATGAGCACTTTTTGTAAAATAAACATAATAGAAGTGAAGAAAAGTGACCGAAATGTTTCCTATGCTAGTATTGTTTATCAACATTTCCACTATATCTGTAGACACTATCGATTAGATATTACACGAAATTTGACCAAAGTTACTATTAGAATTTAAAGTTGAAATAAATCAACCCGATGAAACTCATTTCGCTCTATTTTTCCTCTTTCTCTTACTGAACAAGGATTTGATAATCAGTGCATGTATTAGAATGTAATATGAAACCAGTTCTCTATTTGTAGATGTTCGTTACTCATCTTACACATTGTAACACTCGTTAACTACGCCTTTTACGTAATTTCAATTATCGATAATGAACTTACCACTGCAGATATCTATATATCAACTCCTATCTGATGTCTGATATCTAATGTCTGATGTCGAATCACGCAGAGAGTTAGTTATAGGTCCGTCTTCGAGAGAGAGAATCACGAATGATATCTGTCTCAATCGAACAGTCTTTATTTATAGGAGTTTATAGGATTAATTACACATATATCTGCAGGCGTCAAGTCTGGCGACCACTAAAACAGTTTTTTTTAAACGTCGTTCAGATAAATCCTAATCAAACGAGATTTTTACAATTCCTTATAAACATGATTAATGTGTAATAGTCTGAGTGAGTGTTAGTCTGTAATTAGTCCGTACACAAGACAATCATAGATTCATCCAATATCAGTTATTCAACCTACCGAGCAATTAACTAAATAAAAATCGGGCTATCGCTTTTACTTAAAACACCTAAAACCCGACCGCTGCCTAATATAGTTAATCCGTAGATTAATGCGGATTATTGATGTGAACTAGACGGATAATAGGTCTCGCGACTTAACAATCGGGATTAGACTCTAATTAAGCCGGTGTTTATTTAATTATTAACGAATTGCGGTAATCAAACACGAATTTGAAATGAATGATTTATTTCCGGTCTGGCGGTCACACGCTTTCGCGGGTTCGCCGGTAATTAACTGCACAATCTCACGCCTTATACGGGATGGGTTTCAGCAACCATTCACTAATTACTTTCTCCACCCATTTCTTTCGTCGTTTTTAAGACGTTGTTTCATATTTGAAGTGAAATTCCACGCATATAAGAAACTGTTGTTGGGAACTCTTTCCCATCCATCTCTCCGCGCATGGCGTTTTTATTTCTGAAAATATGCGGCCAGCCAACGCTCCACGGATCAACATACTTCTCTTTTAAACTTCCCTCCATTTTTTCAGGTAACCTGGAAGTCGTTATATCAGCTAATCGAACTAATTTACGCGCGCATGTGCACAACGCGCCGTTACTGAAATTAGATTCACCTGGACCTCTTTACCCTCGGCGTATTATTACAAGATTGACAAATATTTAACATCTTTATTAATTTAGATATTCAGTTTTACTCGTTAGAAATCGTGTATTGTTTTCGATAGTATCAGCGTCATGATGGACGTAAATCACAAGCGACTTTTACTGATATAAAAAGGCACGATGACGGCCATTCTGACGTCAGACATGACACAGGTAAACAATAAGCGTGACGTCCATGCATTGCATTTATGGAAACTATCCTGGAAACTATGTGATTTTAGAAGTTAACTTTATTGGGGCGGTTTCTGGGGTCTCAGTTATCTGGGGGTACAGATAGTTGGGCGTCCTTCAATAGATGTAACATCAAATACTTCAACTATACTCGTATAGAATTTCAATGATATTCGTTATCAATAATCTCTATATTATATACATTGTAAAGTTACAATGTAGTAAATAAATTCGTTATTTAAACAGTTTTGAATCTGTCACTAACATCGTCTGCTAGTGTGTCACGTGTCACCGGTCACATAGATGGCGCTCGATGACGGTAACGCGATATTAGTCGAGCGAATTTTGACCTGTTTGCGGGCTTCATCTTATGTCCCGGATCATTTTACCTTTTGAAGAATGTTTACGTGTTTGTACATCCTCTTGTATAGATAAAAACATTAAAAACTAAATCTGCTACTCTTCTGCTATAAAATCTGCAGTAATCGGCTTCAAAATCTGATAAACTGCGACAAGAAAGGTTAGGTAATAAGCATCTCCCCGGCGGACGAACTATGAGCGTCTGAGGAGAGTTAAAACGAAAAGAAGACCAAACGTAAAGAGATTACTTCCATTAAAATTCCACGGTTCGTCGGAAGCGTGGGAAAACTCAACGCTAGAAACAACTACTATCAGTTACTATTTGACTCGCGAGCGTAAATACGAGGCCAGGTGAAACTACAAGCATGCATCGAGGGTACGAGAGTGGAGAGAGTGAGGAGAGATGAGGAGAGAGAGAGAGGAGGAGAGAGGGAGGGAGAGAGAGAGAGATAGGAGAGAGGAGGAGAGAGAGGGAGAGAGAGAGATAGAGGGGGAGGAGAGAGTAAGAGGAGAGAGAGAGGGAGAGAGAGTGAGAGGAGAGAGGGGCCGGTGGAGGAGAGAGATATAGGGGGAGCGAGTGAGGAGAGGGAGAGGGAGCGAGTGATGAGAGAGAGAGAGGGGTAGAGAGGGGGGAGAGAGAGGGAAATAGGGAAGGGAGAGAGCAGAGAGAGAGAGGGAGAACATTGGAACCGCGGCCTCAGATTGATGATCTATCATGAGATTTTCAATTATCAAAACAAGATTTAGTATTGGTTCTAAAGGACAGTGAGTGACATCTATAATTATATGTGTGACCTGTATGTTCAATCCTACGAATCACCAAAATACAATTAGTTGTTTAAATTTTATCGCACGGAACAAGAGGTTTATACAATGTTAACAAGAGAATAAACTTTCTAAATAAATGGTGCTGAATTCCTTCGATTAAAGAGGCGTGAAAGGGCTGTTTTTACAGCCTATCTCTGACCCGAAATGAACTCGCTCGTGGTCACCTGATCGAATTCCCTTTCGTTTAGAACCCATCCATAGAGCCACCGTGAATTGAATTCAGAATCTGAAGAATTTCATCCATTAACACAAACTTTCGTTACAAAGAATCCAAGATCTATGATAATATTCTATTGTCGGTACCAAGACGAGACTACCGAGTTAGGAAGCCTAAAAAACATGAAAGTGAATTATTTCATTTCCAATGAGTGGAACTGAATGGAACTGAATGGAACTGAGTGGAACTGAATGGCCGCATTGAGACAATTGAAACATTTTCTTACTGAATACTTCCATTCTGTGCCCTGCTGATCAGACAGACACATTAGTCTCCAGGCTATTCAACTATTATACAAATCATAAACCTGAAAGAAATCGCTTAATGAATTCTTATCAGGAAATTTCAAATCCGATTTAAGTAAAAATACACGAATTAAGAAAAGCATTTAAACGCTATTAGCCTCGTAATTGAGGTGATCACCCAAAATAAAATGTCGTTTAAAAATCTGCGCGTGTTTTATTAAAGTGATCTAATTCAATCTAACAATTTATCAATAACGGTTTAAAAGTGTTTTATTGTCAAAGATCGGATTACATCGGATTAGCTGTTTGAAATAAACCGTCTGGCGGATTATTGTCCTATAATCCCGAATATCAGACGATCTCTAATCTCACTAGACTTTCAAATATCGATTTTTTTAGGTGTCTAAATGTACTATCAACAATGTCCGCTCGATCTTCGTAGAAATTGATGCAATTTTTTAGATTAAGAAGAAAAAAAAGATTTTCGCAGAACATACCTTGATATCAATATTTTCATTGTACAAATATCCTTTTTGAATCCTTTGATTAATTGTGACGCACTTTAGGTTGTTCATACCTGTAGACATGTCAGCCTAGAGGGGGTTAGAACCTGTAGACATGTCAGCCTAGAGAGGGGGTTAGAACCTGTAGACATGTCAGCCTAGAGGGGGTTAGAACCTGTAGACATGTTAACCTACACTCAACACGTCCCGAGGGGGTTAAAGCTATCGAAATGGATCCTGGATCATGGTATACAGTTCTTGGTTAGAACTAGTCCCTTTTCTAGCCCAAGATTCAGTAACACAATGATGGCTAAGACATAATACCAGTCTAAGATCACTTTGGTTCTATAGCCAATAAAAAAACAACCAGTCTAGGACCAAATTTGTTCTATAGCCAAACCCGCAACTTGATTTATGATGACTTTCAACTGCCCAGAACTGTATCAAAACTGACCTGTATATGTATCATAGCACTGTATCAAAACTGACCTGTATCTGTTAGAAACTTCCTCTCTCCTCTGGAGGCAAGGAGAGGATAAAGATTAAATGTTGCAACATCTTCAACACGTTGAAACATGTATTTTTATAGAAACCGCAGCTGTCAAATAATGTCTCATCTCTTTAGACCAGACAGTGACCTATAAACCACCTATATACCTATCCTTCAGTCTGTATCTGGAGTAAAACGTATCGCGTGACTGATTCAAATCTCATCAAATTCATTTCTTTAAGGAAACAATTGAGAGATTTTCATCACGACCGAATCTAATCTATTATTCAATCAAACCATTTGGCCGCACCGCGAAAAGAAAAAACAATTACACATATGCTGATGTTTGACTGACTCTACTTCTGGGGGCCACTTCCTGCTCTTCGTTAGACAGGTCTTAAGTTGTTTTATGAAATGGTTTTAAGTTGTAAGATTGGTTTATACCCGTCCAGTTCACGAGCAACTTAAAATTAAACGGTGATTTTTTACATGTATATGAATTAATTTTATGCAAAATTGCTGTTTAGAAAATGAACCTGAAAAACGTTTTGACCCCTACAAACATAGTCAGTTTCACTGTTCTATCGGAATCCAGGGTAAAAACATCGCAAATCAACTCATTTCAAATCTGTTGAGTTAAAGTGAACATTGAGAACTGTGGAACCGTGGAACTGTGGAACCGTGGGACTGTGGAAATGTGGAAACGTGGAACTGGGTTCTGCTGTTAAATTTATAAAATAAAGAACGGTCTGAATAAGAGGAGATATTTTATACAGTAATAAACGACTACGATATCTAGACACCGACGACATGAGATTTTTAAATTTTAAATTCAACCGCTTCAACGGTACTGAAAGCAATCTTGTTATCTCGTTCAATGACAGAAGTAAGGTTTTGATTTCAACTTTTTAAACTCTTTTTTATAACCAATGAATGAAAACTTGTGATATGAATTCCAACTATTCATGTAATAATCTCAAGGTCAATTGACCTGTTATTGTCAAGTACTCACGCCCCCGTCTAGCTGGGACATTCACCTTCTACACGTATAACTACTCCCTTAAACAACAATAATATATTTCATTGTTGACTCTTGTTGATTCTTGCGGTTTTTTAGCTGTGAAATAAGAAATAGCTTCTGTCACACAACTGTCACCGAGAAGAACTGTCACTGTCAAGGACTCTCGCTGTCGAAACTGTTACGATCTAGAAATGGCTCTATATCTAAAACTGTCACTGTCAATAAATGTCTAAAACAGTCACTGTCTGTAATTGTTACCGCCTAAAACTGTCACTACACTTTTGGGAACCGAAATGAACTGTTATATTTCCTCTAATTAGAATATGTTGTATCGTCAATAAGTATTTCTAGACTCGATATTTAGTGAAACAGAATAAGTTCTTGTTAAAATTCATCAATGAAAATATATCGACTTTGCAGCGTCAACAGAACTCACACGAATGAAAGATTTAACGATAACTAACATCTCTGAGTCCGTGAAGTAACAACTCTGAGTCCGTGTTGTAAAGGTGATAATATACAATCCACAAACAATCAATGAAAACAATCCGAAATGTTTCCTTGAGCGCGGATACATCCGTAATTAGAGTCCGTATTCCTGTCTGTTAGGTTACGATAAGTCGAAACGTCGAATGAACAACCACGGCTCAAAGAAACATTTTCGAACTTTTATCTTTCATTTTTAATGTTGGATTTTTGCAAACGATAGCGAAGTTGTCTTGTTCAGTCCGCGGTGTGGAAACGGGCGCGTGTGCAGAGGTTTAGTTTTCCCTGTGTAGGCGAAACATTTCTTCGTTGGCTCGACGCAACGAAACGATTGCTGAAATACCTTCTAACGACTTGAAGTATTTTCTCATGCGGCTGATCGTGGGAGCCGAACGAAACGTTCGAAACTTGAAAGGGATCGGGTTTATTCAATCTTACTATGTGCATAAACTAGACTGCGAACTTAATTGTTAGAACATTGTTAAATGACATATTCCATTTGTACTGTTGGTATTGTGTGAGCCAATATCGAACGGCTATTAAACATAACACATGGGAATCTTTCGTTTTAGACATATTTTTGACTTGTTTATCCAGGTATAGTTCGATTTGACGATGTTTTAAATGGAATAACGGTTAATTTGATAACGACTCACGCTGCGATTCGGCGACCTTTTAATTTGTGGTTGCTTTCATCGAGGTGTATAAAGGATTTGAAAAGAAGCAAGGCCAATAATGCGTATATGAATGGATCTTGCGTTAAAAATATGCGTCCTTTTAAACTGTATTAGGTGTGTCGATAAGAACCACAGCGAAATGAGAGTTTCGAAGTCACACCTGAAGTCACAAGTCGTAGAGAGTCAATGTGAAACAAGGACTGAAATGGTTACTAGTATCACACAGCATAGATTAGTGGCGAAAAATAGGCTGGCTCCGATCAAGGGCTATGTTGCACAGTCGTGACTGTCTTGTCTCTCAGATAGCCACCCCGATTAGATGCCCACGCTCAGTTACTCGCCCTCAGATAGCCGCCCCGATTAGGTGCCCACACTCAGTTGCCTGCACTCAGATAGCCGCCCCGATTAGGTGCCCACACCCAGTTGCTTGCTCTCAGATAGCCGCCCCGATTAGATGCCCACGCCCAGTTGCTTGCCCTCAGATAGCCACCCCGATTAGATGCCCACGCCCAGTTGCTAGCCCTCAGATAGCCACCCCGATTAGATGCCCACGCCCAGTTGCTTGCCCTCAGATAGCTATAGTCAATAAGGTGTCCGCGCGATCAGCTCTCTCCCAGCGCCCTAGTGCGGTTCACACAGTCATATCGAGGTTACGTATAATCGCGTGGGTGGACGACGCCACCGGTTTCGTTTGTTGTTATAATTATAAATAGCGAATCAATGATCTCATGATGAAAAAACTCCCTGCGAGAATCATTAGTTTAAAAAAAAACTCGTTTTGGAATTTTATGAACGGCGCGCGTGTCACGTGACGCACGTGAAGTGTCATACTCAATGAGAAGGGTTACACGTGACAGATTTCCATCAGTGCGCGTAGCATCTTGTACCCGCGATGGGGAGGGGGTGGAGAGACCGAGGGCACTCGAGGTGTGGGGTGTGACGTCACTGTGTCCTATGTCCCAATGGGCATTACTGTGCCCAGTGCTTTACTGGCCCAGCGTAGTATGCCCGGGGTCTTACTGAACATCGCCGCTGTGTCGATGACCTTCTGGGCATAAGCACGCCCAGGGACTCACTCAGCATTTACTGGACATTACTGCACCCGAGGCCTCAATAAACTTGAGTACGCCCAGGGTTTTACTGGACACTAAGTATGGATTGTCCGTGGATTTTACCAGCGGTGTGCCAGCGGTGTCCCAGCGGTGTGCCAGTGGTGTCCGAGCGGTGTGCCAGTGGTGTGCCTAGGGTTCAGTTGCAGACTCTTTCTATAGTCAATCTGACAACTTAAGAACAGTTTTAAGATCTAAAACATTTTTTTTGGACTTAAGTCACAACTGAGCTTTGAACTTCATCAAAAATATTTGAGATGAGTGCAAAATATTTCAGGGTTCGTTTGGCACGAGTCGTCGGTGTATTTTGCAGTGAATTATTCGAGGCATTCAGATGACAATGTTTGAGGATGGTTTAACGCATTCCACAGTAAAAAGCCCTCGGGAAAAAAATATAGTCAGGTGTGCGAACGCGAGCACTTGTAAAATAGAGAATATAAATTGAAACCCGTTTTCTGCCCTTCCTTTTTTAAACAGTAGCAGAAAAATTTGATGTATTGGACAAACATAGATTTTATAATACAGAGGAGGACTTTAAGAGGTCATAATGTCATCGGTTGTTAATAGAATATTGAGACCAGCTTTTATAAAACAGTTCGATTTCCCACGAGAGAATATCAGTGTAGAATCTATCGGTATTTCACACACTGCAATGAGTCACTACCTAGGCCCGCGTATTGAGCCGCCTGCCTGCCTGACTGTGTGTGACGTCATTTTCCATTCATAATTTCCTCATTCCACAGTTTAGTCGCAGATAACGCGATTTATGAATAGAATATCCAGTTTCAGTCTAGCACCGGGGGTCAGGTATTGTAAAAAGCGCAACATCGATGCCGATAGATTTTTTTTCTATCTTTTTTTTAAATTCTGAACTTGCGCAACTCATGCGCAACGATTCAAAAACGTGGCGTTCGTTGAAAGTTCAAGTTCCCACGATATCAGAGCGGTCCGATAATTATTGTGCAAGATTTCATAAAATCAAATTTATTTGCACGCGCTCTCGAGTGACAAAAACTTTCTCACGGAAACTTTCTGATCTGGGTTTTTTCGAATTGCACAATGCAGATTCGAACCCGGGTCCGACGTTGACCAAAGATGTTTGCATTTGTGCGCTATCATTATCACAAACTTGACCTTGACATCAGTTTGAAAAAGTTTATGCAAATTTGCACAACATTTTTAAAAACATGAAATTGATATCTGGAAAGAAGTTTTTCGCCAATGTAGGGGATTCACGCTAGTTGCGTCGCTATGGTTTCGTTATCGATTGTTGAATTTGATCTCCCCCAGATATTTTCAAGAAATATCAAAATCAGTAAAACTTAAATTTTCAAATTTCAATTCTAAAATTTCAAAATGTCAAATCTCTGATATAAATTGGCTACAAATCTAAAAGTTCGATCGATAAGTTTTTTCCAGAAAATTTCTTTTAAAAGTTTAATCAATTCAAAAAAAAGAAATTCAAAAAAGCAAAGCGAAATTTACACACAAAAATACAATTCCTACCGTCATATTTTTTGCCGATAATTAAATTCCTTATTGCAGTAATTGATAAGATAGTTACAGCTCCAGCTTAACTGATACCCACAGCGTGGGAACGCGTGCAGCTCTACTCAACGGTCGTTCTATTGATAGGCTTCGATATATACATGAATGACAGGACCGCGTCAGAATAAAAGTGTGGCTTGACATGAGAGAACAACTATTAAAAACGTCGCCAGAATTGTCAATACCAGTTCAGATATTTCAGTAGTTCTCACGGTACGAAGTAAGACCGAGTCGTCTCATCGTCCCCGGGTTTAACCGCGGTTTACATAATTACCTCGCAATAACTATACATTTTAACCGCTCTTAAATATTTCACAATTTGGTGACGTTTTTTTCTTTAAAAAGTCGCACGAATTCTATACATTTTTCTCGTTTATTCGATAGTGAAAATAACAATCTGTGTGAATGAAAATGACGTCATTCGGAGATATCCCTCTCGAGTTTGTAAACAAAGAAATCACTCGCATTGACACGTTTTCAAACTTTTAGCCTGCTTGGAGGAAATTCGATCAAGAATGTTGAATTAAAAACGTCAACTAATTTTCTAAATCAATTTCCACAGTTCTTGGTAACATTTGACTTCAACTCGCAAAGGCACTTATAACTGTAATACTGAAAAACTGTAGAACTGGGTCTTCAGAATCCAGTCTTGACTTGGTTCACACATCTATAACACCTATAAGTCTGTCTTAAGTTGTTAGATCGGTTATAGAACCAAAATATATAAAACTATAAAACTGGACTCCCGTTTAGAAAGTCAGTTAGACAGCTGCACTGTCGTCTGTCCAGAGGATTGTCAGCTGTTTCAGTCAGCTGCTGCAGCTGGGATACGGAATGGATGGATTCACCGGGTCAGTCAAACCCCACCTGTTCTGTTAAACACTTCCTCTATCGGATTCTCAGTATGTTCTTTGTTTTCAAAAACTCTCGCGAATTATTTCTTGTAGAAGTTATGAATATATTGTGTACGATTTAACATGATTAGATCTTTAAGATATAGAAATGAATATCTATTACAGGTTCAAACTGTCCGTCTGTAAGTAGGAATATAAATCGGTTGTTGAATATTGTAGTATGGATGGCCTTTAGTCTGATGGAAGATGGGTTTTTTATGATGGCGGACTGTCAGTCGAGCGTAATTTCATAAATTATCTAGAAAAGAGTCATGACCTGTATTATCATTACTGTATGATAAATAAACTAATTAATAAAGAGCGCGTGCGCGCATGCGTGAGTGCGATGTATGAGTTGAGGTTGTTCTCACTGTTACAAGACGATGTTACAGTTAATTACCTTCTGTTCTCATCACCTGTCCAGACATATATCTATCTATCCGCGAACTAACTCACAACTTTGTTCTTACAACAAAAATCTCTACATAAGCAGTACCGAATAGAGAGAGAGAGAGGAGAAAGAGGAGAAAGAGGGGAATAGGAGGAGAAATAGAATGGATAGAATAGAAGAGCGGAAAGAGAGAAGCGAGAGAGGGGGAAGAGAGAGGAGAGAGAGAGAGGGGGGAGAGAGAGAGAGAGAGAGAGAGGGGGGAGAGAGAGAGAGAGAGAGAGAGAGAGGGGGGAAGAGAGAGGAGAGAGAGAGGGGGGAGAGAGAGGAGAGGAGAGAGAGAGGAGAAAGAGGAGAAAGAGGGGAATAGGAGGAGAAATAGAATGGATAGAATGGAAGAGCGGAAAGAGAGAAGCGAGAGAGGGGGAAGAGAGGAGAGAGAGAGAGGGGGGGAGAGAGAGAGAGAGAGAGAGGGGGGAGAGAGAGAGAGAGAGAGAGAGAGAGGGGGGGAAGAGAGAGGAGAGAGAGAGGGGGGAGAGAGAGGAGAGGAGAGAGAGAGGAGAAAGAGGAGAAAGAGGGGAATAGGAGGAGAAATAGAATGGATAGAATGGAAGAGCGGAAAGAGAGAAGCGAGAGAGGGGGAAGAGAGAGGAGAGAGAGAGAGGGGGAGAGAGAGAGAGAGAGAGAGAGAGAGAGAGAGAGAGAGAGAGAGAGAGAGAGAGAGAGAGAGAGAGAGAGAGAGAGAGAGAGAGAGAGAGAGAGAGAGAGAGAGAGAGAGAGAGAGAGAGAGAAGAGAGAGAGGGGGAAGAGAGAGGAGAGAGAGGGAGGAGAGAGAGGGAGGAGAGAGCGGAGAGAGAGAGAGGAGAGAGAGAGGGAGAGAGGGAGGAGAGGGCGGAGAGAGAGAAGAGAGGGGGAAGAGAGAGAAGAGAGAGGGGAAGAGAGAGAAGAGAGAGGGGGAAGAGAGAGAAGAGAGAGAGGGGAAGAGAGAGGAGAGAGAGGGGGGAAGAGAGAGGAGGGAGAGGGAGGAGAGAGAGAAGAGAGAGAGGGGGAAGAGAGAGAGGATAGAGGGAGGAGAGAGCGGAGATCTTTAGGGTATGATCTGTGGAACTGGATCTGATGTTCAGCGGGAATCGAGTCCTATATTCTACAGCTATCTAAACTTTAGGACTTCAGATTAATAACTAGATCTACAGCACCAGCCGCATCGGAATAAAATGTTACAATTTTGATGTCCTGTTTAGTGTTAAGTAATGGTTGAAATGCGTGTAGACTTGTGGGCGACGCGATCTGAAGAAAATGTATCCAAATTTTCCAAAGCTTTGGCTATGTTTAATATTCAGTGTTTAAAACATTGTCATTCAGTTACAATGGATATCAGCTTACACGCGTAGAAACACATAACACCAACACGCGGTCTTATCAACTTCTTTAACCCTTAATCTACCGGTGTTATTCAAACTCAAACAGATTTTCTATCACGTTTGTTTTTAATATAAATATGTGATGAATCTTTGCCGACGCATACCAGACCCGTAGATAAAATACATATATCAGTTCTCACAAATCTGATCTTCTCAGTTTTCCTTATTTATTCCAAGTTTTCTCTCTCTGTTTCTCTCCTCCTCAGGTATAATTCATAATTTCCTGGACTAGAAACATTTCCACGAAATGTATTTATATACTAGACGTGAGAATACCTGTTAGCATTACGTGTGTATATAAACTTCAACTTCACTAAAAAAAAGTACCTCCAGAAAAGTAAACACTCGCGGAACTCGTGAAGAGTAATCATCGCCCTTATTAACAGCTTTATATTCTAAAACGTACTAAAAGTTACATCTTTATTTCATCGTGGCATAAAAAAAAGGTTAAAAAGTTTAGAGGAATGTTTTTAAGAGGCCTGAACCCTGCGAACAACCCCAGGATTAGTGTCACATACTGCGAGTCATTGACTGACGACCAATGTGACCATGTCGTCAGGTGTCAACTGTCTCTGTGGCGCAATCGGTCAGCGCGTTCGGCTGTTAACCGAAAGGTTGGTGGTTCAAGCCCACCCAGGGACGTTCAGTGACATTTTTTTCCAACTTCGATTGTGTTTCCTGATGAAGCTACAACTCAATTTCAATTGAAATCAGTTATAAACCTTCAAACTGTTACTATCAGCGTGAATCATTTGAATCTTTTTATTTCCTTTAAGGTTTTTTCTATCTGTTTTTCATCTGTTTCCAAATGGGGCCCAATCAATATTGCATAGTTTACATAATGCATATGCAACAATAAGACGAACGATAATGCCTGTGAAATTGAGGAAAATCTACTGAAGTTTTCTGTGCCTGGATTTAGATATTTTTAATGTTAAGAAATGTAAGTATGAGTCATCATAGAACCTCGAAGATTCCCAACACTCCGACTCTTCATCTCTTCATCTCTCCTCTCTCCCTCTCCTCCCTCCTTCCTCCTCTCTCTCTCCTCCCTCCCTCCTCCCTCCTCCCCCCTCCCTCCCCTTCCTCAAGCTCATTCCGTTGCAAATAAATTTTGGGTGTTCGCTTTGTCTGCAGACTTTCCCGACCAAATTATTCCGGCAAAACATTATTGTGGGCAGCGACCGTGCTGGGGTGAGGGTTAAATAGTCTGCGAGTTTTTATTTTTGTCTAAGTGTTATATATAAACACCAGGCTCTACGGATACAAATTATGAATGCACTTTTACTATCGCTTCATGATGCATTATTTTCCATGAAAACTTATGCGTGGAAACTCACTGTTCCTGTCTTATATCCCCAGCCTCTCTCTCTCCCTCTCTCTCTCCCTCTCTTCCCTCGCTCTCTCACTCTCTTCCCTCGCTCTCTCACTCTCTCTCTCTCCCTCTCCCTCTCTTCCCTCGCTCTCTCACTCTCTTCCCTCGCTCTCTCGCTCATCTTTCAAAGCTACTATTTCAATTCCCGTACGTTCGAATAGTTCAAAAAAACAAGGTTTAGTTTCAAACACTAAAATAGATGAAAATCTATTCGCGCAAAAGCGAAAATGTTTGAAGTAAGATAGAACAAATTGTTTACTGTTCAAAATATTAAATCATTATCTCAAAACAGAGAGAAAAAATCTACCTTAATTTCACGATAGAGAAACTCTTTTCAGTTTAGTTTCAAGGGGGAGACGGGTTTTAATAGTTTAAGGGGAATTTGTTTGAGCTGAATTAAATTTGAATAATTCGAGATAGAAGAAGATGGATTTCATATAAATTGAGTTGTTGAATATCGCGCCGTCAGTCGCTGGTGAAGAGTTCGATAGAATAAAACACTTCAAAATAAATTAAATATTCCAAAAAGATGAGTTGAATATTATTTCTTTATCAATACATGATTCAAATATTGGAAGCTATTTTTCTTTACTTACATTCAAATATAAATCCAAAGGCGAATTTTTATAAAATCCATGACTTCCTTGTTGTCGAATATTGTCCACGAAATAAAAGAGCAAAGAAATGCCATGACTGCCGCAGTGAGAGACGTGTTATCAGCAACAGAGTTTATCGCTGATCAGAGCACAGATGCGGAAAACCGGCTTTCACTAAAACTATTATAGTCTGTTCTGCAGTTTACTGAAAGTAAGCGTCATCATTACATAGCGCGAAATCACTCAGCGTACCAATAAACCCCCCTCGAAGAGAATTCATCTGAACCAATAACCCTTACTTTTAACAGCCAGGGGTCTCGTTATAATACAATATCGTGATTAAAATCTATAGTTGTTAATTTGTGCATTTCTTCACGAATAGAACAACCCGAACACAACCTCAGTTTGAATCCACTTTCCGCGTGGTTTCATGATTTTGCGTTAGGCATTTCACACATTACACAAACTCATGATCTATTAAAGCATTATAATGTACGGCGCACTAGTTTAGATGTTGTCAACCATCAGGAATTTGTAGAATCATAGAATTATACATTTTACAACACTAAAGTATATAAGAGTTAATTCCTGTGAGAAAAGATTTGCATCTTGTCAAATCAAAAAATGATCATTTAAAGGGAATCTGACAATTATAACGAAAGATAATCCGAAAATGTTTCCCTGAGCTACCGTAGTTTATTCAACGATTCGACTATGTTCTAATTAAGCAGCGGAGCAAACTAATGTTTAAAATTATTGCATTTGCAGTGAGTCAAATTCCAACTCACAACTGTGGAACTGGAACTGACGGGTTCTGCTGACTTATTTTTCTGAATGTATTTTTTTATTTCTGACATCAGAAGCAGCACACATTGTATCCGTATCTTATAGACTGTTATTGTTATGATTTGACATTGTATGAATATCTACAGAATGATGTGACTGAGAGGAATCCGAGATAACGAAGTCTCCTCGGCACCTGAGCTGATTACCTATTAATAAACTAACACATGATAAATATATATTTTCTTTTCTAAACATTTTCTTTGTCTTGTACAGCGGAGGAATGTCTGGATCAGTCGTAGATCGTAAAGTTGCATCTATTTGAAGCTAATATTCATCACTGTATGAGTAATCATAGTTATTCACTAATGATTGTTTCTATCTATGACATGTGACTTCGCTCTATTCTAAGCTGATTTTTGTCTATTTAATCTTCTGCTAAAAATGAAAGAGTAACAAAAAGGAATTGATATAAATACGATGCTCCTTTTCGATATTGTAGAAATGTCTTCTAGTCATTTTAACTGCATGTGACAATTTTGTTGTTAGATCAGGGAGTTGGAGAAAGTACTGTTGCAATCTATAAAGTTACAATAGGTCAAAAAACCTCGGAAAAGATGAAAAATTAGAAAAAATTAATCGTCCCTGGGTGGGCTTGAACCACCAACCTTTCGGTTAACAGCCGAACGCGCTGACCGATTGCGCCACAGAGACAGTTGACAACATGCGACCTTGTCACATTACTTGTCTCGTCAGTCATAGAACGCGACATTGAGCGCGACAGTCAAATGAGTCGTGGTGTGATCACACACACAATGGTAGAGATAATGCGCGGCCTTCGCATCTAGTATTCACATGCTTAGGTGTCACGTTGGCCGTCAAGCGGCCGTCAACTGTTGGTTCAGCAAGAAGCATGCACTTGGTGGCCAATATGACGCGGAATTGGCATTATAAAGGTCATACCGACTGTAAAATCGAGCTGAGAAACGGCTACGTCATCTCACCATTTCATGAATGCATTCAAATAAATCATTTGTGATTAAACAAATTTAATGGATTAGTTTAGAAATTTAAAGATTCTTGAATGTTATTGCATCATGTAGTTTTATCCATTTGATTTACTTGTATTTGATCTGGTGAGGGGGACCCGTAACTCACCTGATGAGGGGGACCCGATCAACTCACCTGATGAGGGGGACCCGTAACTCACCTGATGAGGGGGACCCGATCAACTCACCTGATGAGGGGGACCCGTATTAACTCACCTGATGAGGGGACCCGCATCAACTCACCTGATGAGGGGGACCCGACCAACTCACCTGATGAGGGGGATCCGTATAAACTGACCCGATGAGGGGGATCCGTATTAACTGACCTGATGAGGGGACCCGCATCAACTCACCTGATGAGGGGGACCCAACTCACCTGATGAGGGGGTATATTACAACTCACCTGATGAGGGGGTATATTAACTCACCTGATGAGGGGGGACCCCGTATTAACTCACCTGATGAGGGGGTATATTAACTCACCTGATGAGGGGGGACCCCGTATTAACTCACCTGATGAGGGGGACCCGTATTAACTCACCTGATGAGGGGGGACCCCGTATTAACTCACCTGATGAGGGGGACCCAACTCACCTGATGAGGAGAGCTCGAAAGTCACAAAACTGTTCATTCTGAAATAAGAAAATGAGGTTTTGTTCATCGCGCTAAATGGATTTTCAGTCGAACTGTCTCATATTCCGCAGTTTGAATCGTGTTTACTACGAGTTGTAGGTTTAGAATCTCTAACTGTAGAAACTAAAGTGGTTTTCAATCTGCGATTAGTAGATTGTAAAGTCGAGTGTTTTTACTATTGAATATCACGTTTAATCTATGATTATTCGATCCTCCGTAGCAGCAGATGAGATTTTAACGGATAGATTACGGCAGAGCAGTACTGCTAACGGCTGCAGATATCGCCTGATCTTACCTTCAAATTCAGTTTCACAGTAAAGTCGAGTAAAAGTTTTTATCAATTGAAAATGAACAGTTGGCATAAGTTGAACATACGTTTTACGTTTAGGCCATTTATCAATCATAGAATGGTATTTCAGCTTGAAGTCAATTCCGTAGCTTTACTCTCAGACTCTTACCTTGTGTTACTGATCCGTGCTAGCACTGAGCACTGGGGAATATATAGTTTATGAGAGTAAAACCTAATAAACAAACCGATTTACAAAACAAGTCGTAAATTTATCAAACCACATAGATTCCTGATAGTTGGGTGTATATCGCATAGACCTGGGCCAAGTGGCGACGTTCAGGGGCCGGTTCCATAGTCATGGCTTAGACTTAAGACCAGTTTAAGACCATCTCAGTTCTATAACCAATCTAACAACTTAGTCTTAGAATTTAAGACCATTTCTCAACTGAGGAACCGGTGGGACCCAGTTCCACAGTTGTGAGTTAAGGTTTAACTAATTGAAAATGAACTAACTTTAACTCAGAGTTAACTCTAACTCACAACTGTGGAACTGGGTCCAGGGGTCTGACCTTAGTTAAGACCGATCTTAAATCTAAGCCAGACTGTGTTCAACTATAGCCTCGGGTGCATTGTACTCCTTTTTGTCCTGGAATTGACGTTCAACCTCTAGACATAAAAGCTAAGTCGAACAAATTATTCTATAGAATTCAAAACTGGTGAAAAATCGTTGCAACCTCGTGAATTGACAGAGAGTGATGATGTGACATATTGTCGCGAAGTGTCACGTGTCTCTGTCTACCGGGATCAATGACTTAGTATCGAGAACTCATCACCTGATTAATGCACAATCACGTCCATTTCAATTGCCAATTGTCAATTGTGAATTATCGATCGATGTGACAATGTCAACTGTCTCTGTGGCGCAATCGGTCAGCGCGTTCGGCTGTTAACCGAAAGGTTGGTGGTTCAAGCCCACCCAGGGACGATTTATTTTCTTTTTTACTTTCAATAGTTTAACCATAAAGTCAGCTTTGAACTGGAACTGAAGGAATTTAGTCCCGGGGGGTGAAGTAAGGTTAGGTGATCGGTTGTTTTGGCTTTGAACTTATTTGAAATCCATTTATTTATCTTGAACGTAAAATAAAACCATGGATGATGATCTAAGGTGGTCTGCAGGCTCTTTTACGCAATCTCTCAAGTGGAATTATCATGAAATGTTCGACCCATAGCTCAGAGTAGAGTGAGTTCTACCGGTGCAGTTACGCGCAAACAAAACAACTCAACTTAAACATAAACAATAATTCCCAGGGTCCAATAACGGCATAATATATCCTGTGGATTCCTCGATAAATAATCGATGGTAAGGCCCCCTGGTGGAGCGATGGTAAGGCCCCCTGGTGACGTTGCTTTCTCAGATGGGGTCTAGTTATCTATAACAGTAGGTTACGAGTGATTAGTATATCTCTCTCTCACCCTGGGGTAGGCCTACAGAGCATAGTTCTCCGACCCTCGCGTTTCAGTATCATCAGCTATAGTTTAGAAAGGTCATGATATGAAAATCGTTTAAGAATATGTGAATTACTGAATGAAATGTTTCGAGAGCGGTATCAAACGGGGTCGAAATAGAAAAAAATGTTGCGTTATAACATTGGAAATAAACTGATTCTATCTAATCAAACTTAACCACGAGCTATGACAAACTCCTGGACTCAGTTCCACAGTTCTATCGGTTAGAATTTTTGAGTTTAAAAAATTTGTAATGAACTGATGTAATGAACTGATTTAATTGTCTATAGTCAAACCTAATCAAGGATTGAGGATCTATGATGTGGTTGCAGTTCGGCACAGTATGGTCGTCTTATCTCGGTCGAGCTCTGTCAAAAACAGATTCCCAAAATCGAGTTCTCTGGAATCTACGTATCTGTTTTCTTTGAGCGGCTTTTTTATACCGATTACATCAGAAACCGGGCATAGTTTGGATCAAAACGTCAAACACTAGATAATCCAGATCGGAAGTTAAGTGCCGCCATTTTGGGGACAAACAAAGTTCCGTGTCTGATATTGAAGTAGTTGGTAATCAAGAGTAATCGGTTCCCGGCGTCTTGATCTACTAGAGTATCGGTTCTCGGCGTCCCCGGGTGAGAACCAACAACAGCAAATATCTGTGTAAAACAACCTCCTAAAAATCAATTTAGCGCCGGGAGAGAATTGTGAGAGGATTCTGTGAATGACAGCTGCTGCAGCAAGAACTAAAACCAATCTCAACTAAATCCTTCCGTTGCAGTTTCTTGGAAGAGAACTTTATTCCGATGGTATTTTTTCCTGATGAGGAGACAACAACAGTCCGTTATAGGGTGAGGGTTCATCCGTACTGTACTCGATGAACTCGTTTTTTAAATTAACAAGAAAATACTTCGATATCAATATTCCTTTCAGAATTACATTAAATCGCATGAAATAGATTTTCAAAATTTTTGGTGCACATATAACTAGCCAGATTAAGGTTAATATTGTGACCAACACGGAACAATTGAAATTGTTGAATATATCAAAATTGAAATCAAATTTGGGGGCTCTTACCCGATGATGGGAAATTAATACTTGTTACCTATTCCAGTTGATCTGTAAGTTCCTGTAGCGCGTGCCTCATTTCAATGTGTTTCACTCACCTAACTCTTCACTCGCGGCACTGGACGAAAGTTCCTTAGTTGATGTGGCTTGAATCTTTTTTACCATGGCGAAACCTGATTAGCGACATGATGCTAACGCGCTGTTAACTTGACTTGTAATGCATGATGCTCATTCTGATTTCTGGCCATCGGTCGACTGAGCGAATTCCTTTTATGTAACATTATGTAAGTACAATTGTCTGTCCGTCTCGACTTCACGAGTTGCCAAGTCGGCGACTCTCCTTTCAAGTATAGCTGCTCATATTTACTTAGTTTGATTTCAATCTCTCAATTGCGAGGAATTCTGTAAATGATTACATAATAAATTTGACCAGGACTGCATCGCGATAACAACAGGACAATACGATACCGGGAAGTTCAGCACATGGCCTCGTGGAACTGCCGCATGGAAACGCCGCAGTCACTGGCGACATGGCACTGATTGATTCATCTCTGATTCGACCATATCTGGACGATAAATATATAACCACCTTAAAAAACCGATGGTCAGCAAAATATACCCGATTGCACCCAGTCCGTCAGCCTATACCCGATCGCACCCAGTCCGTCAGCCTCGTGTGCAGCCATCCAGTGCTGTCTGAAATTACAGACTTCTCCATCTGCTTAACAGAGCGCTGAAAAACGGTGTTTATAGTTTCAGTTACCAAACCTTCAAAGACTCACATCCTTATAGAATAGTTACAAATCTGGCTTACTAGAATAATTCGGCCACAGGCGGCAAACAGAAAGAAATTGATTAATAAATCCAAGTGACCAGAATTCAGTAGACCAGCTGCACGTGTAAGACGGGAGGGAGGGCTGCAGGGATGTTCGCCAGCTTTTTAGTTTATTAATGAATGTTGTTTTGTGATAAGTAGCAAAACAATGAAAAATCAGGCGTTCGTTTGCAAGAGTTCAATGAGTACATTCTCAACACATGAATTACACCTCAAACCAACTGCGCGGACCACATCCAACTGACGCGCATCCAGCCTACCACTGCCGCTCGAGGGCTGGGAGAGATTTTACTTAACCGTGCCCTTTGGAAAGGTAGAAGAAAATAGCTCAATTGCAGGCCTCGAAAAATTGAATCAATACAACGACCAGTGGCAATTGGGCAGGGATATATTGTCCTGTTGCGCGAGTGTCCCGTGGTCGTGGATGATTTCGGGTAGGTCTGCATTAATAGAATTTGCAGATGATTCGACTGCATATTGTTATATTAGTGGATTATTCATTATTTTTCCTGACAGAAGCGGATCCAAAACTCACAGGAAAATTCACATCCCAATTTAAGTTTTCCCGCCCGATCAGTGCCTGACCACGAGAAGCGGCGTCTGAGTTGATGGAGTCTCGTTTCCATTCCTTCATTTTTTGAGTATGTCAAACCAATAATATTCCTCTCCACGGGCCATTGGGTTAATGAGGATGCTAACACTAAGGCTTCGGCTAAGTATTATGATTTGAAAGGACGCCGGAGTGATGAGTGATGACTCGACTCTCACAAATTCTACACCGTCTACAGTCGCCATCTACATTTAAAATGTCTGACGTTTGGTGTTTTGTGTTTTGTCTCTTAGATGACGGTTTCCTTTTGTTTCTAGCCGTCTTTTATGTATCCTTTTATTCTGAAGCGTTTAACGAACATTTAAATACATATGAATCAATGGACTTGATGTGTAACACTAGAAACGTCTTATCTGGTTATAATGAGTTGTGCTTAGATTATTTATAGTTCGATAGAATTCCGAATGGTGGCAGCATCGGCCGGTGAATAGTCATTTGACAAATTAGTTAAAATCCTTAATTATTTTGTTCAGGTAATAACGTTATCAGATTTAGAATGTGATTATATGAATGCAAGGGAATGCTGTGGTCGTTTAAACAAGGTGAATTTCCTAACGAATTCTTACTCTTGAATGAGATTCTGGATAATTGAAATTCTATTCACAATCAAAAGTTTTGTTTTGTTTCTGTTTTTCAGTGGGTTGTTCCTCAAATGATTGGTTTGTGTTTGATCACGATGTTTCTGCTGTTAACTTGGCATTGGATTCTATTTTTGATACATTTACCGTTGACTGTTTGGCAAATCAAAAAGTAAGTAATTGAAAACCAGGATCCAGTTCCACAGTTGTGAGTTAGAGTTAACTCTTGAGTTAAAGTCAGTTCATTTTCAATGTTTTAACCCAGGGTCAAATCTTAACTCAGAACTGTGGAACTGAACCCTGGTCTGGTTCCGCAACCGATCTGAACTAACTCAACCCAACCCAGGCAGTGGTGTTGGCAATAATTTACTGATTGACATTTTTGTTTTTGAATATCATGTTTTTGATGAAATTGAAGTAAATTCACCGTGACAACATATCAGATAAACCTGTCAAAATTGCAATTGCTCCCAAAGCGCCTGCAGGGAAGTGTTCACTCCCACCTCCTTGACTTAACAAACTATTGTAGAACTTGTACTAATTAGGAGCTGTTTCTATTGTTCTTGGCCAAGTTTGAGGCTCACAGGACGTTAAAACATAGAAAATAAACTTATTTTAACTCTAGATTCAAACTTAAGCAACAATATCCGTATAAATGTGATCTATATTATAAAACCTAACTAGATGAATGGCATGTTTTGTATTTTAAGGTGGTATCAGAAACCACAAGGGTTTATCGGTATTTACGACCCAACTGAAATTCATAATCGTTCGTTATTGAAAGGTTACATGCGAGAATCAATGGTTAAATTAGGATTTCATATCGTTTTCTTCTTCGTCTTTCTCTACAAGTAAGTAATGATCTAGTTTATTAATCATTAATTGAAATTATTTTTGATTATATTTTTGTTAAATTCCCATCTAATAAAAGCAGAATGGGATCATTCATTTATTACGTACGCATTAGGGGAGGGGGAGGGGGCAGTGCAATTGCGTACTGTTATGCTTAATGTATATGAAAAAATGGCCGATTTGGGTGAAAAAGTCAAATTTTATGTGTACGTAATAAATGAATGATCCCAATGTGCATAGAACAGTAGACTTTGCTCAGGTCGGACCTTTTGGGACCATAAAAATGACTTAAGAGTATCTGAGTTGGATGGAAATAGTGTCACAAACATGCAAGTTGAAATCATCCCACTCCGGCAGAGTCTACAGTGTTTCAACTAAGTATTTACAAAATAATGTCGATATTTATTGTTTGATGTATAATTTCAGTATGATATCCTCATTGGTATCACCGATGGATCTATCTGATTATCACGACCCAATGATGTTTCCTGGTTAACAACATTCTATTTCTCTCATCAAGTCGTCGCTTTTACAAGTATTTTCTTTCTTTTATTTGCACCGAACATTTTTCGATGGTTTCTTATAAATTAACGCATTCTACACCTGAGCGATATATGAGTTCACGAGGGAGTTCCGTTCCAGAGTTCTCGGGTCACAATTTGACTCATGTTTTAACTCATGTTTAACCGTGAACTGTGGAACTCGATTCGAGGTTATCTTCACACATATCAAGTAAAATAAGTTATAAAATGTAATCAATCATTTATTTAACCCTTTCAGTGCGTCTACACCGCAGTGCGGTGTATAAATCAGTGATGGATTTTGCTAGTACCCCGCACTACGGTGTATTGATGTAATTAGTAATTAGTAATTATCTCTATTGAAAAATGGCAGCAAGTGTCAAACATAGTGAAATACTAGTAACTAACGATACACCGCACTGCGGTGTAGACGCACTATAGTGGTATTCCCATTGTTCAACACACTAGGGTGGAATTTTTTAGAATTTTCAAATTTTCTCTAGCACTATAGGGTATTAATTAGTCAGCACTGAAAGGGTTAAACTATGATGATTTTAGCATATTAGATTGGTCAATGTAGAAAATTTGTGAATAGGTGATCCATGTATAAGTGATAGTTTGACCCCACCGCGCCCTGAAATAAATGGCTCCCTGATTTACTTTCTAAATGAACCCAAAATTTAGAAAATGATGTGATCAGTATTATAGAACTGAAAATGAATCCGATATTTCAGATTATAAAATGACACGCCTTTCACTGCTTTCACAGTTAATTCATATTCTCTTTATGTGTTCACTGGAGTTTAAACAAAATTGAATTCTAACAGAAGTAACTATTGATGTAAACAAAAAGATCCTCTTTATGTATTTTAGATGTAGATACTCGTCACTAAACCGGTTTAATGTGAAACTGGTAGTAAATATGAATTATGAATTTTAAATGCATTTATAAATGTCGATGGTTTTGTCTTCACTGAATTGTATCGAACAAATATAACGTGCTTTATATTTATAAATGGTTTTAATATTGATCAACAATAAATGGATATCGTTTTTATTGTGAATTTTCTCAGTCTTTTTATGACGAGGTTTGTAGCAAGTCTAGGTGCTTATTGGAAAGGCCCTGATCTGTGGTTACTTTTCATTAAAATGTCAAAAAGGACAGCGCTGAAAAGTTCAACTATTTGACTTACAAATCCAAAAATCTGTCAAAGCATTCGTAATTGAGGATAGTCGGTGTAATAACATTTTATGGCGATAAATATGCGCTATTACTTTAGTTCACAGAAATTCCGCTATCGTTATTCTTTGGGGCAGCACTGAACGGCTGAGATCTAATATTACCTCGCTATTCTACTGTGGCATGCGAGGAGTACTGATACATTCTCTGTCAAATTTCATTCATCCCTAAACACTAGTTTTGTTTAAATGATTAATGGTACAATTAACGTATCAACGTTAAAACTTAATTTAAGGGAAATCTGCTTTTGCAGAAGATTTTCAAGTCACTTTTTACAGAACTATTTGCTCAGCGAATGTACTAGCATTCGGTAAAGCGGCAGATTCACATGCCACAGAAAGAATTTAAAACAAATTTAATTTTATTCTGAAAGTTTTCTGACCATTTATATTAAGGAAGTAAATATTTTGCCAATGCGGCATTATTTTAGTAAACGCTATTAATCAATATTCTGCTAACTGTAGCTTTCTCTTTCCACAGATCTCACGGGACCAATAAATTTCATTTACGTCATGCTGTACCAGGAGAAGCTAATTGCCCACAATGATTCATGATTCGCTTTTGAATTTTGCTTTCAATACTTTGTACCACATTACAAATGTGCTGCATTAAATATTTTTCAGGTCAAAATGAAGCACTTTTTGTGAAACATAAACACAAATCAGGGCTTTAATAAATCATAGCAGTATTAGTAGACTTGCTACAAACCACGACACAAATAGATACACTCAATATTCATATATATTTACATATTTTTATTAAAATAATGAATAAAATGAATAATGTTGTTATTCATACAGTCTTTGACGTGTTGTATTCAGTATTTGGTGTAATTTCATTTCTCAAAAACACAAAAAATAGCATTCATTCAAAAAGCAAATTAAACTCATGCATCAAATTAAACATCATCACCCTCCTGATCAACTCCTCCGCTGTCCCTGTTCTATGACTAGCTGTAATTAGTGCCAGGTAGTTGTACCATCTTTTTCATTTTAAACTAACTCAATTATTTCAATTACGCACGGTCAACACCCAGCATACCACTAGCTCCACCTATAACTAGCCCCGCCTCGATGTATCAGGGGTTGACTGTACTTAAACTCACACCTATAGAGCGGGTCCTCTGTCTCTATGCAACCATCTTCTCAGGTTCAACTTTTCAACACATTAATCTATAATACAGCCAGGTCAGGCCCGACACTGTGGCTATCAGACCAGACCAGGCCAGGCCCGACACTGTGGCTATCAGCCCAGACAAGGCCAGGCCAGACCAGACACTGTGGATATCAGTCAGCCCAGACCAGGCCAGGCCCGACACTGTGGCTATCAGCCCAGACAAGGCCAGGCCAGACCAGACCAGACACTGTGGATATCAGTCAGCCCAGACCAGGCCAGGCTTGACACTGGCTATCAGCTATCTATAAAACCAGACCCTACAGTGTGATTTCTATATATATATATATATAAAACTGTGTTTTATTCATATTGGAAATAAAGACTAGATAATTATAATAATGATAATAGTAATATGAAGTCTTGGAAATTGTAAATAAATAAATTATACCTTAAAATTTTTCTTAGTGATTATTTTGATTCTGCTAATGGCACTAGAAGTTTTATACAAACACCAGCAATAATTATAACAGCTAGTAATTCATAGAAAAAACATTCTCTCCGCTATCTGGTCAAACAAAAGCAGTTTGATAACTGTGCATCATCAGAGTTATCAACTCAGCATCAACAGAGTTATCAACTCCACATCAAGAGAGCTGTTCTGCGCCCACAGAGTTATCAACTCCACATCAACAGAGTTATCAACTCCACATCCACAGTTATCAACTCCACATCAACAGAGTTATCAACTCCACATCAAGAGAGCTGTTCTGCGTCCACAGAGTTATCAACTCCACATCCACAGTAATCAACTCAGCGTCCACAGAGTTATCAACTCCACATCAACTGAGCTACTCTGCGTCCACAGAGTTATCAACTCCACATCAACAGAGCTACTCTGCGTCCACAGAATTATCAACTCCACATAAGCATGCGTCAAGTGTCGTCGTGTCAGTTTCTGAGATGCAGTAGATCAATAATAATTTCTCAGATTTGGACATCATAGAAAATTTCAGAATCAATATCATCATAGTCAGGATAGAAATTACACTCAAAACATTCAGCATGAACTTTTAACATTTCTACACAAAATAAATTTTGTGTCCATATGGGCGAACTTTTCATAGTTTTCGCAGTTAGTAGAGCTAATAAGCGAACACGCTATGGTTTGGTTTTAACGCATTTCACAGTCGGACATCTTGGAACTAGGTCCAGACTACAGCGACCGTGCTCAATCCTGCGGTCGACTTTCCCGACTAGTTCAGACCGATATTTGATTTGTTCGCAAATCGTCGACTAACTCCGATAACCAAGGTAAACATTTCGATGAAATATCTATAAAATCACGTTTCTCACAACCAGCTGGATTTAAGGTGTATGAAATAGATATATCATTTGATGATTTGTACGAATAGTTCCGATAGTTTTGATGTTGGATGGCTCTACATGGACATCATGCCACTTCCATATAATTACATCATCACTTCAAACGTCTTCTTTTTGAAATTATAAAATATAATATCAATATTGCTATTCATCGATAATAATAAAAACCTCCTCAAGAGTTTCTCATCTATCTGAATCTCAGTTAGATCTGTCGTTATAAAATACCGTAGACACATGACAACTTTAATCCCCCTCTCCGCGAACCTTCCTGTCACCCCACAAACCGATCCAAATGATTCAATATTTCTGATTGAAGTTGATGTTTGTTCATATTTTCTACTATTCTAGTTGTAATGAGCCTATTGAGTTTCATTCACTTTATTATAATCCTGTAATCCACTGTATCGAATGTATCCACAGTAATCCACTCTATCCACTCTATTGAATGTATCCACAGTAATCCACTCTATCCACTGTATTGAATGTAACCACAGTAATCCACTGTATACAATTTATCCACAGTAATCCACTTTAATCATGTTTGTTCAATAATCCACCACTGAATCATGTCTAGAAACTCTGCTCAAGTTTTTTTGGTTTAATTCAGTTCCTCTTATTAATTACTGCTGTCATTCGCTGTCACTGTCACTCGCTGTCACTGTTGTTTGTTTGATATTGCACTAAGAGGACTGACTGACAGATACTGTATGCTGTTATACAGGGGTACTCCTTCCCGAATCATTTTCACTAGTATCTGAAAAATTCAATTTCATTATTCACACAATTCAGCAATAAAATCTTATTGCCTTCTTAAACCACAACTAAACAGTAACAGGAGTTGAAGAATGCAGTAAAACTAGACTCAACTTAAGTCCAAACGCTACCGGGTGAAGTGCAGTTGACTGAGCCCGGTTTCATAGAGTGGATATCATTCAAAGTTACTCCAAGGGATAAATTCTCGAACAGCAAGGTGACAACCACCATGCAGTAATAACTGACAAATTTCAAAATGTTCTCACATATTTTACCCTAATATCTATGAAACTCTAAAGCCCCTGACGAAGTTTGAACTGTTCAAATCAATTCAACATAAACTGAATGAGAGATCAGTTGGTCGGGGGTAGTGTTTGTCTATTTACCTGTATTGATATTATTATGTTGTTGTTTATGCGAAGCTGGTCCCCACACACGTACAGTACCGTCATCTGAAGCGCTAGCTAACATCGCAGGTATAGATGGATTCCAGTGTACACAGTTAACTGTACGAGTATGACCTTCTAATACGGCTATAGGCGTTTCACGTTTTTTATGCCATATATACACTTTGTGATCTGAAATCAAGATGAAATTTCAATGGTTGAACATTCTCACTGATATGATACAGCACCGCCCCCTATTGCCATTACGAGTGTACTCATAGGTTTGCACTGGAGCTGTTACATATTCACCCATCGATCGAAATTGATCAATAAGCATTGAGAATAAAGCTGAGTTTGTTCACATTGCCTGCCAGCCTATCAGGAACTGTGTACCAGACGGCAAATATCTAGAATTAGAATCTTATCTAGGTGTAGGCAGAACTGGAACTATGAGATAACTCGTAGCGGCAATGGTGCCATAACTAGAAATTCAGATATCTCAAAGTTGGCAGCAAATTTCTTAAATTCAAAGCCATATCTTCGTTGGCGAGTTACACACACACACACAGAATGACTACAAACCTTCACTCCCACTCGAGATAAAATCCTGATTGACGCCACCGAAGCATGAGTGTATAGTATAGAAACCTTGAGTGACTCCTTGATATTTCCTCACTAAACAACGATCTTTAATGTCCCATAAATGGACTCCCTTTAAATCAATCAGAAATAAAATCAAATCAAATTCAGCTAGATATCAGACCGAGAGATGAGAGAGTAATTCAGATATAGTCGAAGAGGGCGGGAATATTTTTGAAGAATTCTATTTTACAAACCTGAGTAGCTACATTTAACAATGCTAATCTTCCTGTATCATCCAACGTGAAAGACATAATCGGTCGATCCTCTTGTAACCTAAAAAATAATGTTCAAGTCAATGTTGTTTGATCGTAAAGAATTGTTTAGACTGAGAACTGTGAAACCGCAATCTCATCAATTTGAACACAAAATACTTACATGTTAAAATCAGTCAATTCATCAAAATTATAGCCTCTAATTCTATGATGAGTATCCGATGCTAAAACTGTTTTACCGTCCTGTTGACAAGCAAGACATTGAACTCTGACTCCTTCCCATGAGTCCAATACATTACCATCTAAATCCTACAATACCAATGGAAACACACATCAATTCATTGTTAATGCTTCAATTTCAATGATTAGGGTCCAGTTTCATGAAAACCTTTAACTTTTAAATCGATTTAATTTCTTCATCAATCAAGTTCATGTGAAATTGATCGTTTTTTGTGACACAGGGTCCAGAAATTCTTCATGTTTCCAATACGACCAACAATCTGAGCTGTTTTTCAAACAGTTGCGACAGTTAAAAATCTGTTGATTTTCAAACATTATCAATACTTACACATTGATAAAACTGACCACGTGTTCCTCCGGTGACAAACTTTCTGGAATCAACGTGCCACGAAGCACACGTTAAACTGTCTTCAGGAGATTGACTCATTTTAACCCTTAAATCACCAGTCTACAATTACGTAACATAAACAATGACTCAATTGCAATCATATCTACGTGTGGTTGGATATTCATCTGGGTTATTCAACATTCAATCTTTTGGCTTATGGGGAATGAATTAGATTTCACCTCTGGTAAGTGAGTCTCTAAGCAGCCCTGGTAAGTGGCCCTCTGAGAGGAGCCTTGGCATGTAATGCTCTGAAAGCTACCCTGGTAAGTGAGCCACTGATACCGTCCCAGCTTAGTGACTCCAACAGCAGCAGCTCGGGTAAGTGACCTTCTGGAAGGAGCCCTGGTAAGTGCAACAGCAGCAGCTCGGGTAAGTGACCTTCTGGAAGGAGCCCTGGTAAGTGAGCCACTGATAGCGTCCCAGCTAAGTGACTCCAACAGCAGCAGCTCGGGTAAGTGACCTTCTGGAAGGAGCCCTGGTAAGTGAGCCACTGATAGCGTCCCAGCTAAGTGACTCCAACAGCAGCAGCTAGGGTAAGTGACCTTCTGGAAGGAGCCCTGGTAAATTGACCCTCTGAAAGCTACCCTGGTAAGTGAGCCACTGAAAGCTGCCCCGCTAAGCGACTCTTACAGCAGCAGCTCCGGTAAGTAAACATCACAGAGAAGCCCTGGTAAGTGACCATCTGAAACTAGCCCTGGTAAGTGTATTTATTACCTCAACGTTCCAGAGCCATAGATCTGAACAGTCATCGGGTCCACACGCTATTATATATGAACCATCCGGACTCCAACATAAATATGAAACACCGTAAGAGTGACCTCCAAATGTTCGCTTTAATTTCAATCCATACGTAATCTAGAAACAGGAATAAATCATCATAATCCATAAATTAGACTTCAGTTCCACAAAACTCTGATACTAGTCCAGGATCCAGTTCTACAGTTATGAATTGACTCATTGAAAATGAACTCACAACCCGTTGAACTGGGTCCAGATTTAATACCTGATCGACATCCCAGATTATGAGAGTTCCATCTTTTGATCCGGTGGCTAAATATAAACCGTCAGGTGAAAACCGACAGAACCAAACTTCATCGATGTGATCAGTTAACATTTGAGTCGTACATGATGGAAATTGATCCCTGAAAAATAAATCGAATATTCAATCTTTTATTTCATACTCTGATCATTGTTAAGTCAAAAGATCCGACTTGAGAGGAGTCTACTGTAGGTACATTTCCAGTATCCTGTTTAAGAACCTCAGAGCTCTTAATAGGATCCTCTCGAGTTGAATATGCTCCACCAAGCAGAGACATGTCTGGGTCTCATACCTCAACCAGCCCTGGAACAGTGGATATTTCGAGCAGGTTCCAGGTTTCTGTTTTCTCCTGTTGATGGGAGGGGGGAGAGAGAACTGTACCTGTTGCAGATATGATCAGCTGAGGGGAGGGGGAGGAGAGGACTGTACCTGTTACAGATATGATCAGCTAAGGGGAGGTGGAGGGGGAGGAACTGCACCTGTTACAGATATGATCAGCTGAGGGGAGGGGGAGGAGAGAACTGTACCTGTTACAGATATGATCAGCTAGGGGGAAGGGGAGGGGGAGGAGAGAACTGTACCTGTTACAGATATGATCAGCTAGGGGGGAGGGGGAGGAGAGGAACTGTAGGCCTACCTGTTACAGATATGATCAGCTAATAGTGAAACAGCTTCCACGTCGTATAAAGTGTTGTGATACGGACATTTATCTTTCTGATGTTCGATGGCCTGATTGAGTAGAGCTTGTAGTCGCCGCGGAGGTAACATTATTGATGCCGGTAAAAATGCTACAAAATCAAAACAAAATTCACCATGACTACAAAAACAGAGTATATACACATGCCACGGAGCTGATTGCCTCAGATTATCACAATGCAAAATATGATGCCCCATTGTTACTCCAGACGACCCTGCAGCATCTGTTGGTCCCATAAGATCAGAGGCAAGCGCGAAGTATCTACATATTTAAATACATACACTGTAATTTTTCGACTAATTTCTGTCTAGAGACCGGTCCCTTTCCTTCCCATCCGGCTTGTTCTTTTAATTCTTCTGGATTTCCAAACATCATAAACCTTAGAAATAGAAATGATGTTCAACGATGAACTCGGTTCGTAAAGACGTTCAATGAATCAATAGTAAATGAATGAGAACTTACGAACTGAGTTCATGAACGCGTTCAGTGTTATACTTCAGCGGCGATAACTCATTTCGTAAACAATGTAAAGCGTCTAAAACTTTTCCATCCTCCAATAACTCCAGATATTTCTGCTCCAACAAACAGAATTTCATATTCTACAAAATAGAAGAAAAAGATTAACAGAGTGATCTAACGCCACCTATGAGCGAATATAGACACTATACTTACGGATAAACCATCAGCAGTTTCAACTAATGGTTTCAACTCCTCCAATTCAGCTTCAGACTAAAATAACACAAAATAATATCAGTCAATGATGAGCAAGTTTGATGCAGCATGAGTGGATGGGATTGAGAGTAGAGGGAGATAAGGGTGGGCTAGGAGGGGGGGTTGGTAAGAGGGGGAGAGAGAACTAGGAGATTAGGGTGGGTTAGGAGGGGGTGGTAGGAGGGGGAGAGAGGTTGGTAGGAGAGGGAACTGGGAGATTAGGGTGGGCTAGGAGAGGGGTTGGTAGGAGGGGGAGGAGATAAGGGTGGGCTAGGAGGGGGGGTTGGTAAGAGGGGGAGAGAGAACTAGGAGATTAGGGTGGGTTAGGAGGGGGTGGTAGGAGGGGGAGAGAGGTTGGTAGGAGAGGGAACTGGGAGATTAGGGTGGGCTAGGAGAGGGGTTGGTAGGAGGGGGAGGAGAGGGGGAGGGGGTAGTTACCTTATCCCATTCACCATCCATTAAATGTGATCTGAATTTAGCAGCTGCAGGATGTTCTAACATACAACCAGATTCATACATTAACTGTTCAACAGTTCGTCTAAAATATAAATAATACATCACTTAGTAAAACAGTACAGACAGGAGGAGGAGGGAGGGAGACGAGTCTTATACTGTGAAACAACTGATTCTAAAGGGAGACCCTTAACATTTTACTCGGTATAGAAATACCTGAATCCAATTGTACAAAGGGAATCCTCTGAATTGGATGTTCGGCTCTGTATTTGACCGGGGGATCACCAGACTAGAACACGCCGAGGGGAATCCTGAACTGGAGCACACAGAGGGGAATCCCAGGCTGGAGCACGCCGAGGATATCCCGAACTGGAGCATGCCAAGGGGATCACCAAACTAGAGCACGCCGAGGGGAATCCTGAACTGGAGCACACAGAGGGGAATCCCAGGCTGGAGCACGCCGAGGATATCCCGAACTGGAGCATGCCAAGGGGATCACCAAACTAGAGCACGCCGAGGGGAATCCTGAACTGGAGCACACAGAGGGGAATCCCAGGCTGGAGCACGCCGAGGATATCCCGAACTGGAGCATGCCAAGGGGATCACCAAACTAGAGCACGCCGAGGGGAATCCTGAACTGGAGCACACAGAGGGGAATCCCAGGCTGGAGCACGCCGAGGATATCCCGAACTGGAGCATGCCAAGGGGATCACCAGACTAGAACACGCCGAGGGGAATCCTGAACTGGAGCACACAGAGGGGAATCCCAGGCTGGAGCACGCCGAGGATATCCCGAACTGGAGCATGCCAAGGGGATCACCAAACTAGAGCACGCCGAGGGGAATCCCGGACTGGAGGATGCCAAGGGGAATCCCGAACTGGAGCGTGACCGGGGGAGTCATCAAACTGATAATCTAATCGGGGAACTTTTAGTTTGGGGTCGTTTTTTAAATCACAATCTGACAATAACTTCCGATATAAAACTATATGTGAATGAATTAAATGATTGATTCTTACTCGAGTCCCATACTCTTTAAATGTTGTCCTATTAAACGCACAATATCCTGATCAGTTTGACTCATAGTCGCAACAGACGCAGCGACCGAAGATGTTGCCGGGTGATCGTGATTTGAATTAGACGTTGCTCCATTTAATTGTTGTTGTTCATTGTTGTGGTTGTTGCAGCCATTCTGCTGCTGCTGCTGTTGAGGTTGAGCCTGCTGCTGCTGTTGATGCTGCATACTGACTGATGGTGGTGATGCTGAGTTGGATACTCGGAGTTTTTTACGCGGTGGCCGTGGACTGTTGGCACCACCGTCTTCTGAACTCGAGCCTGACGATTCCAGACTTGCTGTACACTTTACTGTTTTTGTATTTGGCCAGGTCTATAAAACTGTAAGCTGGACTGCTACCACACCGACGCCGCTGCTGCCGCTGCTGCTGCTGCTGCTGCTGATTTGATGAAACGAAGTCGAAGAAGAAATCAGCTGTGTACAATCTCTCTATTATAGTGACGTCACATTTCACTGTGCCCTGTGAGAGAATTCTGGGAAATTCTTACAGTTCGGTTTAAAATATGACGAGTTCACACGATTTGAACGTTCCAATTACAGATTCACTCCCGAAATCCGCAATATCTATTAACTATAGTTAATTAGAAAACCTTAATTTATCCATTTTGGCATTGTTAGTAAACAAGTAGGTCACGTGGGAGTAGATATATACCGGATATGGACTATTGGTTGGAGGCAGAACTCAACCCTATCAGCCATTTGTCTGTACACACTGTTACTTTCACTACTCTCTCCTATAGAATTGAAAGTGATTTTCAGATATCAGATTAAACTTTTCATTGTGGTCTAACCGCCCGACCCGTTGTCCGGTTAAATAATCCTATTCCGGCATGTAGCTTCTACCAATCACATGCCAAAACAAACGCACGTGGCTAGTAATGGGGACCGGGTGTTGCGATCGTGGCTCGAGAATTCAATCATGCGTTAAATTAGGGGTAATTTAGATGTCTTTCGGGGGAGGTGGTTGAACCAAACGCCTGCCACCACACTCCTCTAGTCGGACCAGTCAACCGTGAGCAGATCCTTTGTTTGGAGCCAGCCAGCCATTCCCGACGTGTCCAGGACTAACTAACTATCGATTTCTGGGATTTTCCCTTTTAGTTTAGCGATAATTGACTTTCCTATCATCTATCTCAATCTTGAACTCCTTTTTGAAGTAAGAAAAACACCAGGAATACGATTAGATTAAATCATCGCCAGATGGTGGTGCCCTCAGTATAGTTCGTATAGATATCCCCAGATGTCGCTTTGAGATGTACCACAACATCGAACATGCACTTACACAAAAACCGTGAATAAAATTTAGACGCATTTTAGCAATTTGTGGAAACCTATTTGTTTTTTTGTGTTTACACGAAGTATTGACAATCGCACCGTGGAATAGAATCAGAAAGGACAAAATAATCAGCCATTATGTGGCTTAGAGTTTGTGTTTGGATGGTGTTTGTGACGGCGAGTTCCTCAGCTGATGAGATAGGCCTACAACGTCTCGACCATCAAGGTCCGTATCAATCCAACTTTTACTTTCGTTATCTTGTCTTTCGCTTAGTTTCGTTACTTTGCATCTTAATCATCACTGTTTTCCAACTATCAGGTCTGCTGTTTCTAACAGTTCTGTTTCACCCTTTTTTGAAGTCTTTTAAGACTAAACTTTAATTTAAAAGTCTAGAATTTATGCAATCCACTAATTATCATCAATTTTCTTTATCTTTGCAAAACAAATTGCCTTGAAAGGTTATGAAATATACATTATTGAATAAGCCTAAATATTTTACATAAAGAAAGGGGTACCGGTACTGGAATAGTCTACCAGTTAATTGGTTTTTAGCAGTCAATCAAAAGGTCATAGGGTTAAATAAAAGTTACACTTATTGTTACACTGGTGGTAACTAATTCACCAACAATTTCTGTTCTATTCAATGTTTATATATGATTCAATAGTTGTAAAATGAATGACGGTGTTTTTCATTTGCGCTTTATTTACTGATTCTTAAATCACACAAATTTCACACATTTTAGAAAAGTTTCTTTTTAGAATTTCCTAAATTTTGACATAGGCATAAAATGTACATGTTCATTCTGCGAACCCAACTATTCAGAGTAACAAAAAACCTTTTACTAGTTTTAACAAAGTATGTTTTTTTTTCTGTATATATGACTCATTTTGTGTCCTGTTTTGACTGAAGATATTCTTTTGTCATAAATGTACATTTTTTCTGTGCACAAATTTCATTCAGTCAATGATTTAAATTGTGTCACAATTGAATGACTGAATTTCATGTTTTTGCATTAATGAACAGATACAAAAATAACGTATCATTTATTTTTGGGTGAAAGTTGCAGCATTATTTCAAGCAGTTTATGGGTTCAGTTGTTAAGAGGGAACGAATTTGAATCGGTATTTTTTATCTCTACAATCACTCAATACGTATTTTGCATCTGAAGAAATGGAATTAGAAAAACTTCAATTTCCCTGTGTAGATAACACTATCAATTTCTGTGATTATTAAATTATTCAGCAATAAAATATTTTCATAAAAAGCTTTTTTGAATTCGTTGAATTTATCGATCATTATCCAAATAAAGAATTACACAAATAAAGATTGGGACACAATGGAATAGAAGAAACAACTTCAGTAATGTGGCAACTCATCCAAATGACAATTTGAACCATGAGAAAAAGTCACAGTTGCTTCACTTGTGTTTGACTGTGGAGCAGGTTGTGTGGTTGTATTATGTGACTGTTTTTATAGATGTCTGTAGTTTTACACTATTATATTGTCATTTAATGTAGAACATTTAAAAAACGTTATTTGTTTTTTTTTGATAATCATTAAATAAAACAGCTCAGTTTTACATCAGAAATATATGCGAGGGTTTGAATGCAAAATACAAATTTGTCGGGATAAACTTTTTAGTCTTTTAATTCGAAATCTTTAATTTTCAAATTTTATTTTCTGTAGATTTGTTTGTTTCAATAACTCAAGAATATGACGGTAGAAATAAAAATGGTCGTCTCGTGAATCGGTATCGTTTTGTTTTCAGAATGTCCGGCAGGAACTCTGAAATGTAAACCTATGGATTTAACCCAAGAAGGAATGCTGTGTTTACCGAAGACGTATCAGTGTGATGGGCAATACCATTGTCATATGGGACAAGATGAAGATCAGCAAATGTGTGGTAAGTTCTTTTGAAAAGAGTGATATTTCACTGATGCCTGATAGTCTCAAACCAAAAACAAACTCGACAAAGCTTGTAGACCTGATAAACTGACTCCAGGATCCAGTTCCACAGTCATGGAACTGGGTCCTGTGTTAAGCCTGATTTGACCCAGGCCAGACAAACTGATTCCTGTGTTTTACAGACTGGTCAAGCTTGATTGCACCCAGGCCAGGCAAACTGATTCCTCTGTTTTACAGACTGGTCAAGCTTGATTGCACCCAGGCCAGGCAAACTGATTCCTCTGTTTTACAGACTGGTCAAGCTTGATTGCTCCCAGGCCAGGCAAACTGATTCCTCTGTTTTACAGACTGGTCAAGCTTGATTGCACCCAGGCCAGGCAAACTGATAGTCATGTTTAACAGCCTGCTAAACTGAAATCTATGTAGCTGAATAAATCAAATTATGGACAGATTTAATTGTGGTTTTTGTAAGTTGTGTATTTTCTGATATATTTTTGAACAGAGAAACTGATTTGTCAAAAGGAACAATTTATGTGTGTGAATGATAAGACATGTATATCGGAAGGCTGGAGATGTGATGGACATTTTGATTGCAGCGATAAATCTGATGAAAATAAAACAATGTGTAAGTAGAATAATTCTTTATTCCAAACCTTTTCTTTCATTAACACAGTTTTTTTTTCAGTTCTATGAACTGTATTTATTTTTCTGCTCAATGTATCTCACAAAGCGTCTCTTGAAATTCACCGTTTTGCCGTGATTTTCATATGTAATTATTGCGAAACCTCCGATGCACTTTGATGTGATGAAGTGTTGTTGAGATGCAGATATTTATCGTATTTTCAGTCACTGATGGAGTTCATTATAAAACGTCAGATGCTGCGTTCACGTTTCATTATTTACAACGTTCTTTATTTGTTCTATTCGCACCTATACGAAAAGTTTATTCTAAATTTCTCTGTTACATTTTCGAAAGGGCAAATTTAGACTGAACAAAAATACCTGTCCATGTTTCCATTCCTCGTGTGAATTGCCTGTTAATCGCAGTATTGCGTCTAGCTGGACCAGTGATAACAGTCGATATACTGAGGCATTGATTTGGTCCATTCTAATTAGTCAATTAGTGGCACAGGTCAAATTAGTGACAGTTTGAACGCGACTATGATGATGTATTATAATGAATGTTTTTCTGCTTGTTTTCACTGTAAACTTCTAAACAAACTCTCAGTAGTTTTAATAAAAACAACTTTATCAACTTTATTTATTATTTTACAGCTTTTTCTGTTTAATTCTCACTATTGCTTTAAAGGTATCTCTTTCTTTCTCTCTCTTCCTCTTTCTTTTTCTTATCTGTTAAAACTAGTTTTCTTGTCTTTAGAAAAGAATCTTCCCATTCTTCCGTAGATGTCACCGAATAGAATTGTTCTACCGGAATCAATAAGTTTTTCCCTTGAAGATTACTTCAATTTTTTCTCTTTTCGTTCAAAATTTTCATATTTTCTTCATCTTCGTTTTGTCGTAGATTTTCTATTAACGAATTTTATTTGCAAAAATTCAATTAGAAAAAGAATTAATTTTGTTCTTCATAAGAAAGCTCAATAAACGTTTACTAAAACTTAACTTATAAAATGTCTAACCGTTAATTATTGTTATATCCCTGAATGAATTTATTGTGATAACATTTTTGATAAGCTCTTATTATTATTATTATTATTATTATTATTATAATTATGATTAAGGTGGTAGATGTGATAATAGGTCTTATTGCTGCAAGTCTTTACATATATAACTACAGGATTCTTACTGATCAAGAAAAATCCGTCCATTCTGACTTTATTCTTTAAAATCCGGAAATTTGAATTTTTGGTGTTTTTGCTGGTGACGGGTGACACAAGGAACCTCTTGTGAGAAACAGCCCTCACTGAGGATATCTTATAATTTAATCAGGGAATTTGAATTGTTGGTGTTTTTGATGTTGTTGCTGGTGACGGACGACACAAGGAACCTCTTGTGAGAAACAGACCTAACTGGGGATATCTTATAATTCAATCAGGGAATTTCATATTTTCAATGTCTCGTTTTTGTTGGTGACGAGTGACACATGGAACCTTTTGATAAAAGTTCCACGCTATCCCCACTGAGGATATCTATCATAATTTAATCAGGGAGTTTTTTGTCAAGGGTCGGGGAAACATCAGGACGATATGTGGGAATCTAGGATTCAGTGATCTATAAGAATCCTGTCTAACATGTATATTTAATAATCTGCTATCTGATTGTCTGACAATGCTTGTTCTCACCGACTCTTTCTCACAGGCCGAACGTACAAACGAAGAATTCTACCGGGACGTAATACAGGTTGGTGCCGGGACCCCGCCACGTGCTCCCCCTCCCCCCTCGCTCATAAGCTGCTCGTGCATGATGAACTGCTTGCATGTGCTGCATGTTTCTTTATTCGCTATCGACACCCGGGCTAAAACCTACTCTTACTTGCCAGGGTCTGTCTCTCTGGATGATAGTGATTTTTATTACTGAATTATTTTTAGTTTTTTTACTGATTAAACCTGATGATTGATTTTGCGGTGGACCTGGTTCAGCAGTGGCTCTCGAGTCAAAATAGTTATTTCCAATGTTGCATATTTGATTCGAGAACTATTGAACCAGGTCCTGGTGTTTACGTAGAACCTTTTTGCCAAAAAAAGAATTGGTAAAATATCAAGACTTGATTGAGCTTTTATTCGATTCAAATTCAATGAGTTCTGAATCACGAGAGTTTTTAAAACTGGCTCCAAGGTTTTTACTCTTCGGAAAAATTTCAAATCTAGAAATAAGAAAAGAAATTCACAGTTTGCTTTAAACTGGTTGAATTTTCTTTTCTTGATTTGCTGGAATGTTGAGAGGAAGGGGAGAGAGACTGTCTCTCATTCTGAAACAGTCTCTCAATTTCATTCTCTAAATATACAAATCAAATAAATCAAATATTCGAATTACGGTAAAAGGGATTTATTTAATTGATTTGATTGATGATTGATTTTTTAAATGTTTTTCATTACAAATGTTAATTGTTATTTAGATTAAATATTCTTCTATTAATTGCATGCATTAAAATGATATTCATTGCGGGATAATGAATGATGTCTTTATCTGTCGGATTCAGATTCCAAACGTACTGTTTAACACACAGATAAAGATGTCATTTGATTCAGTTTCCATTCTGTTAATTATTAATGATCATAGTTTTGATTTTCTGATGAAACCCAGTTTCATATTAGAATTTTCTGTAACTAACACAGATATTCACGATCCAGTTCCACATTTATAAGAATTGAATTAGATTTTAGAGTTAAAACATTTAAAGTATGAACTGATTTTAAGAATTAACTGTGAAACTGGATCCAGGTAGTTTTAATAGAATAGTTAGTGATTATTAGAACATATCAGGCAACATTTTAGAAATGATCTCTTCACGTTGATTCTATGAGTTACTGCCTCTATTCATTTGATTTAAGGTTGGTTGAATTTTTTACCTATTGAGAAAATCCTGATGCTATAAGTTGTTCTTAAAAGCATCATCTCCGAGATCTCGGATAAATGAAGACTTGACTTGCGATGTCCTATCCTCCCCGCAGTTCACAGGATATCTGAGAGACATTCTTACCATTGTACAATACACTGAAAATCACATCCATGACATGACACTAATTCTGTCAGAGCATCAAGTTTAAATTCTACCTAATAAATTGCTCGATTACTCGAATAGACCTAAACACATTTCTGACTGCGGAAATGAATCTATTAGACATTACTATACCTGACAAGATGGGGATCCAAATCAGTTATTTGCCATTAGAATAATTGAGAAATTCCAGTTCACAACCGTTGAAGCTGTACTCGTAGATTTGTGGTTTCATAAATACTGCCATGTGTGACATTGATTAGGTTTTTATTCTCTGTTAGTAAAACTTTTAATCCTTTTTAAAAACCCATTTGGAGGCTTCTATTTTTGAAACCTTTTTGCGGTATGACGTCATTCTAACTCTACCATTTGGAATGTTCTATTTTCACTTCAAGATCCGGGTGGGGGGCGGGGGAGAATAACTGACCCTCCCTTTACGTCATCAAAAAACTTGTCGTGACGATGAAGGATTGAGTTTTGGAAATTAGGTTCTAATATTTATGACCTGAATATCAATGAAACATTAAGGAGTGTAGGTTAACAGTCAGTAATATACATCACACATATACACAATCACACGATTGTAGACTAGGTGATAATTACAGCACTGCCCTGCTCCTGCTGCTCCTGCTGCTCCTGCTGCTCCTGCTGCTGTTACTGCTAAATATGTATTTTTATTAGATGTTGATAAAATAGTCGAGAGAGATACCGGCAAAAAAATATTGTATAGATTTTTATATGAATTGAAGTGTAGCATGTGAGGAGAGTTGAAGCTGGTTTGAGTGATTCCAGGAATCACCGATGATGTCATTGCTCTCGTCTGTATCACTGAAACTCTGCTGGGTGTTCCATGAGACTAATAAAGCTTGCCGTGGTTGCAACTTAAGACCAGTCTAAGCTGATTTTGGTCCTATAGCCAATCTCACAGCTTAAGACCGGTCTAAGCTGATTTTGATTCAATAGATAATCTTACATCTTAAGAACAGTGTAGACAGTCTGATGTCACAGCTGTGTGAACTGGTCCCTTGATATCAGTGCTCGGTGTCCTGTCACAGATATTACTGGTATGTGACTCCTCTCCTACAACACCAGCACAAACAGCCCCCCTCAATGATCTCTCTTACAACACCAGCACAAACAGCCCCCCTCAATGATCTCTCCTACAACACCAGCACAAACAGCCCCCCTCAATGATCTCTCCTACAACACCAGCACAAACAGCCCCCCTCAATGATCTCTCTTACAACACCAGCACAAACAGCCCCCCTCAATGATCTCTCTTACAACACCAGCACAAACAGCCCCCCTCAATGATCTCTCCTACAACACCAGCACAAACAGCCCCCCTCAATGATCTCTCTTACAACACCAGCACAAACAGCCCCCCTCAATGATCTCTCCTACAACACCAGCACAAACAGCCCCCCTTCCGTGATGTCTAATTACTAGCATACTCTACTGTCTGTCTATATGTTTGGATTATTGGATAATCATGAGACAAATATTCATCAGAAATGTTATTACATATTCAGTAAATAGATAACGAATTATTAAAAATAACGCGCATCAAACTTATGGGTCACTAGTCTGACTGTCTGTCAGCGTCTGTCTGTCTGATAGGGTCTGTCTGTCTCTCAGTGTCTGTCAGCGTCTGTCAGGGGCAGTGAATGATTCCCAGTATCAGCCTGTCAGTGTCTGTCAGGGGCAGTGAATGAATCCCACTGTCAGTCTGTCAGTGTCTGTCTGTAAGGGGCAGTGGATGATAAGTCTTGGTATCAGTTGATCAGGGGATGTTGTAATTGTTGTTATTCATGTCAACCTTTGATAAACCCAATTTCTTCAGTTACAATCTACTGTTAATTTGATTGACAGCTAATCAACCGATAAAACGCCAATACGCCAATTAGGTTGTAAGTGGTTTTCCTGTATTTCAGTAGTTCATTGATAAATCATTTCCTGAACTCATTGATAATCAGTCTCCAATCATTCAAACTTTAACTACATTACTCGAGACCAAGTTGCATAAATGAAGGCTTAGTTCAAGACAAGTTGAGGCTCATTTTGAATCTAACCAGTCGTGACCTTTGAGTGGTCCGTGCTGACTGATTCACCGCTATGTGCCCGGAGATGTAAGAAGCTGAGATCTCGTCTATTATAGATGTGATAAATCTATGATAGTTTGGCCTGGATTTTTTGCAATGAGTCAATAGCGTTTTTATCAGTTGATGACAGGATGTTGTTGAACTTTGTATCGTATCCTTATCCTTATCCCTATCCTGTGTTATTCACTGATACATATATATATATACCTGAATTCTTCGATATTATCTGCTGACTGAAACATGAACCCAGCCCGGGTCTGACTGCTGCTAAACCTATCTACCTGGTTTAAATGGGTTTATTGTGTCAGACAGATAGACAGCTCCCAGTAGAACATTGATTTATTCAGTTAGTGTGTGTTGGAGAACCAGTAATCAAATTACTACAATTCAATCATATATTTGTCAATACCTGTCTAACAAACATGAAATAAACAATGTTTCAATCCCCGAGAATATCATCCCTATTATCTCAATAGCCAAGAATCTGAACTCTGCAATCTCAATAGCCAAGAATCTCAACTCTACAATCTCAATAGCCAAGAATCTGAACTTTACAATATCAATATTAGAGAATCTCAACTCTACAATATCAATATTAGAGAATCTTAACTCTACAATCTCAATATGAGAGAATATGAATGTGTTATCACTACTCATTATTGTGTGTAGTTGATTTCAATCAGTATTTGTTACAATAGTTAGTCGTCAATTTCTGAATAAATATTGATTTCAATATTTAAGAATTTGACTAATTCTATAACATTGTCTCACAATAATCAATTACAGAACATACAGTTACCATGGGAATATATGTTGGATCAGGTACTATGAGGGGGCAAGGTCAACTGCTGGATCAGGATCAGGTACTATGAGGGGGAGGGTCAGCTGCTGGATCAGGATCAGGTACGGTGAGGGGGAGGGTCAGCTGCTGGATCAGGCTCAGGTACTGTGAGGGGGAGGGTCAGCTGCTGGATCAGGATCAGGTACTGCGAGGGGGAGGGTCAGCGCTGTGGGGGTGTTTAAAGTGAAACTCGGTGTAGTTGGAGCCAAGATCATTATGTGACGACTTATCAAAATGATGTGAGATGACGACTTACACTTAGTAAACTGATTTAGACACAAATAGAGATTTATATTCTTGTATCTCACGTGTTAGAAGATCGTTTTGCACTGATTTCACTGATAAAATGTGGAGAGAAATCTATAAATTGTTGCCTGATTTGTAGTTGTTATATAGGTTCCTCGTCGAGAGATGCATGTATTCTATCATAGTCAGTAGTTTATATTGTTTATTTGCATGTATCATGAAGCTGTGGGTTTCAACTATTCAACTATCGACCTTTCTTAAACCGGATACAAACTTTAGAACCGGGTCTAACTCCCGAGATCATGGGCTCAGTTCTACAGTCGCGACCAGTCTAAGCTCATTTTAGTTCTATAACCAATCTGGCAACTTAAGACCAGTCTAAGCTCATTTTGGTTCTATAACCAATCTGGCAACTTAAGACCAGTCTAAGCTCATTCTGATTCAATACCAATCTGGCAACTTAAGACCAGTCTAAGCTCATTTTAGTTCTATAACCAATCTAACAACTTACGACCAGTCTAAGCTCATTTTAGTTCTATAACCAATCTGTCAACTTAAGACCAGTCTTATGAATGATTTAAAACCACTTTATGGAATGAATAGTGAGTCCTGACTTTGATGTAACTGGGCCCAGTGTCCGTTAGTCTCGGTAAACTCTTTCCCGACTATAGATAGAATTAGATACAAACAAATATCGATTTGATGATTTAATGAAAGATGTTGTTTATTTTATATCTGTAGGTCCTGATATCTCATTTCACTGTTATCCGAATCAGTTTCAATGTTTGGGTTTGAGGAAATGTATAGAGTTAACTCAGTTATGCGATGGTTATAAAGATTGTCCTGATGGTGAAGATGAGGGATATCATTGCAGTAAGTGTTAACGCAGTCTGAATACAGTATTAGCCTCTACTCGACTCAGACAATCTACAACTGCAGCAACATCAGGAAACTATTTCCTATTTGTCTGAGTTAGGTGACATTTACTGCTGCGAACTAACTCTGGGGGCGAACTCTTTTATCAGATCGGAGATTCCGTTTGCCTCCAATCGTTCTCTTTTATTGGCCACGTGACTTTTTGGATTCTCCGAAACCTCCTTTCTGTCGAGGTGGTGGGAGATTTCTGACGGAGATTTCGGAGGTCATAAAAGAGTACGCCCCTGGTTACCTACAGGACGCGGGCAAAATCAATCCGAGTTCAGTCTAAATTTCCAAGTCGAGGATTTGAACAAAGTAGAATTGGAAGTCAAAAGATTATTTAGTTTTCAGAGCTGGGAGTTGGGTTTATCCGAGTCAGGCAAGGTTTGCTGTAAAATGAAGAAAAAGACCGCATGATTTCACTAGTAATTATCTATTGCGCGTAATTACAGGATCATTTAACAGAGATTGTGAGAAGAAGAACTGTCCAGGTCGATGTCGGAATTCACCGATGGGAGCGGTATGTCTGTGTCCAGGAATACAGTCCTATAATGAAACTAGTAAACAATGTGAAGGTATTGATATTTATCATCGAATGATCGTTAAACTGGAGCTGTTTGATACAAATACAGTTGTTATACACCAATATAATGAATTATCACACAATTGATGATATTTGAAAGTTTATTTATCCGATAGTTTCGAGAATTATCTATTTCTGGTTTCCAAGGAAGTGATAATGAATGTGATGTTTAAAAACATATCATGAAAATGACGTTTATTACTGTTTGGTTCAGATAAATCTCATTTTAGACAGTCAGTAATAAAACTGTTTGCATGAAGATGCAATTTTGATAAATCTTGAAACTGTCCGATTGATACACTTTCGATATCATCAATTATTCGAATATTGATAATCAGTTCTACACTGAGATTATGAATGATGTGTTTTGATATATTTCAGTATTTGATATATGTAAATATGAGAGAGTTTGTGATCAGACCTGTCAATCAAACGATACTGGTTATAACTGTTCCTGTGTTAATGGATATTCATTAGACTCAAACAACGTCTGCAGAGCTCATGATGGTTAGTTACCCAATAACTAACTTACATTGTAACAAAATTATTTAGCTGAACTTACAATGTAACTAATGGTTGTAGGCCTAATTAAGTCCACTTTGTGACAAACTCTTCTAAGGAGTGTACATTGTTACAAACAGTGTGAGTACAAACTGTGTTGGCTGTAACCAAACTCATATGATACATGTAGTGTAGTGTACATTGTAACCAAACTAAAGAATGCAAAAAATGCATCACACTATTCAAAATTGTCTCATCTCATTTCCATATTTCATTATCGTAAATTTGTGTCTAATGAATGCAAATGTGATTGAATTATGTTGTGTTTTTCAGCTCCGTCTAAATTGACGATGCTCGTCGTTGCGAATAAAAATCATATTAAATTCTTCGATTTAAAGAATAAAGACAACAAAGTGGATGCAATCAGTGTGAAAAAACCGGTTTATGTGATAGAATTCGTGCATCGGTTGGGTCTCATCTGTTGGGTACGTTTGAAATAGGTCAAAGATAACCATTGATGGAACGCCACTCCGAGTGCATGTCATAAAGATGATAAAAATCCTATAATGAAAATGAAAAATAGAGTCTGAAATGTCTTCTTGAGCTAGCACGAGTATTCAATATAACTATACAAATAGCATCTTCAGGAATACTGTATTCCTTGAGCTAGTGTAGTTTATTCAACGTTTCCACTATATCCTTATAGTCATCTTCAGGAATACTGTATTCCTTGAGCTAGTGTAGTTTATTCAACGTTTCCACTATATCCTAATAGTCATCTTCAGGAATACTGTATTCCTTGAGCTAGTAGTTTATTCAACGTTTCGACTATATCCTTATAGTCATCTTCAGGAATACTGTATTCCTTGAACTAGTGTAGTTTATTCAACGTTTCCACTATATCCTTATAGTCATCTTCAGGAATACTGTATTCCTTGAGCTAGTGTAGTTCATTCAACGTTTCCACTATATCCTTATAGTCATCTTCAGGAATACTGTATTCCTTGAGCTAGTGTAGTTTATTCAACGTTTCGACTATATCCTAATAGTCATCTTCAGGAATACTGTATTCATTGAGCTAGTGTAGTTTATTCAACGTTTCCACTATATCCTTATAGTCATCTTCAGGAATACTGTATTCCTTGAGCTAGTGTAGTTTATTCAACGTTTCGACTATATCCAAATAGTCATCTTCAGAAATACTAAACAAAAAAATTATGAGACATAAATACAGTCCAGAACAAAAGGACTAATTAAGTAACAATATGTGAAAGAGTCATATACAAGATAAAAACAGTTACAAACTCAACTGATTTAAGGCAGAGCAAACTGTAAGGGGTGTTAAAGCAGAACGTATCGGGTGTTAGATGATTGGAAATATTTAGAACTCTATCTAATCCTAGGTTTTATATTATGTTATACATTAGATTAATTTGAGTTGATTAAAGTATTTGCAATTCTTTTTTTTTAGATCGATAATGAGAATTTAATGTGCAGGAAACAAAGAGGTTCCTCAGAACCAGTACACGTTAAACTTACGCGTAGTCTGAAATGTAAGTCAGTTAGAATTTTGTTCATAAAGGTCTGACTTGGGTGGAGTCTACCGTGCACCATCCAACTCAGTCAAGTCAAAAGATCCGACTTGAGCAGAGTCTACTGTGTCATCTAACTCAGATCAAGTCTAGCGAAGTTAACTGTATTTGTAAATGTATAAGTTGTCTATTTTTTTAGCGGTTGAGCACATGGCTTTTGATTGGATAGCTTTAAACTGGTATTTCACTGATTCTCAGAATAAACGTATATTCATGTGTCACACAACATCAGATCAATTAAACGGGCGAAATGAAACTGCGATCGGTTTCTGTAAAGTCATCATTAATCAACATTTCCGCAGCCCAAAGAGTATCGTAGTTGATCCTAATGAGGGGTGAGTTATTCATAATTACATCAGGAACAGAGTTTTACTGTTCTGAGTTCACAATTAGTTCAACGGTTCTCCAGAACTGTAGAACTGAGTCCAACTGTGGAACTGGGTCCAGAACAGTGGAACTGGACTTTGAACTGTGGAATTCAGAATTCAGTTAATGTATGAATATGTTTGAATTGTAGGTATATATTTTATATCGACGGAGCAGAACGAGCTCGTATTGATCAAGCGTTACTGGACGGCTCGGGCAGACGGACGATCGTTAAACTGAATATCGTACGCCCGAATGGTTTAACTCTAGATTACGCTAATAGATATATCTACTGGTTGGATACGTACGGTAATCACATCAGTCGTATTGATTACCACGCGAGACGTAGGGTGGAAATTACTTCAGGATATTCTGTAAGTATTCATTCTGAAAAGTTGATGATTCAATGAGAAAATTGAACTTGAGGAGGAGGGAAATCTCTACGAGCCATTACAGTTTGGTTGTTCCAACTCAACCCTCCGTAGATATTATAGCCAGGTTTGAAGGCTTGTTTCCTGATTAAGGACCCCTTATCCCCTGTGGAGCGAGGCTACAGAAGAACCTTCGACCAAGTAACAGCTATCACAAAGATTAGAACCCACAAACCCAGGATTGATGAGACTGATGTATATGAAAGACTGATTAGTCACTACACTTCTCAAAATACACTGCACCTGGGTCTACATCTGAGTCTGTGTTACCTAGGTCTGCATCTGCCTGTGATGCATCCCCTGGAGTCTGCATCTGTGTGTAAGGCATCACCTGAGGTTTTGTTATAATGAGTTATGTTTGTTATTTAAGGTGATACATGCGACCGGACTGACGTATTTTGAAGACAGCGTTTACGCTGCGAGTAAAAACAACGGAACTGTCGTTAAAATGTCGCGGTTCGACCATTCACGAAATCCTCCTAAACCGATCCTGAAAGATTTAGACAATCCTGGTGGAATATTCATTTACAATCGACAGAGACAGCCCAGTAAACGTAAGTTTGATTTATAGTAGAATTCTGTTTAGTTAGCAATAATGCCATCATCAGACCTTAGCCATTTCAACACCTGATGGAGTTTTTGGTATTTTCCCCAAGTGTCAAAGACTGACTAAACAGTTAAGGATGGTTAGTTCAATTTAAGTTATAAACATCATAAATTTTCTATAGATTGCTCAGTCAGGCAGATTTGAAATATAAGTCAAACTTGTTTAGGTCGTCATCTGATAAGTCGTCCCATTGCTGAAGTCATCTCTATTTTTGAGTCTGAATTATTAGGCCTATTTCTAATTTGATTTACTAAGTGTAATTGTCTTTACTACGACAACATAAGCCATGAGTTCCACTGTATGACTAACTAGGTCTACAGTCTTAGCTTTTGATTAGGAAAGTAATTCATGTTTTCTTTATTTGTTTATGAAGTGAAAGGACAACAGTTGAATCAATGCGGGAATCATAACGGTAATTGTGATCAGATTTGTACGTTTGTGCCGTTTGCGGAGCAGAAAGTACGTTGTCTGTGTCAAGAGGGTTATACATTCACTGCAGGAAAAGGTTGTTTACGTAAGTATAATACTGAAAACCAGTCTGTTCATTATCTTAAGAAAACTATCATATGTCAGTCAGTTTCGTTAAAGCAAGTTTGTATTGTATCCAAATAATCATATCTAGGAATAATAATAATTGCCTTATACCTTACACTAGTATCGCTGAAGATGTCTGCTAGGATTAAGTCAAAACTTTGAATAATTACTAGGGAATCATTCATTCATTTATTACGTACGCATAGAATTTGAATTTTCCAACCCCCCCCCCCCCCCCTGTACGCAAAATCGGCCATTTTTTCATATACATTAAGCATTAAAGTACGCAATTGCACTGACCCCCTCCCCTCCCATAATGCGTACGTAATAAATCAATAATTACAAGCTCAAGGAAACTTTCTGGACAGTTTTTAATCTGAATATGGGATTTTATAATATTCTAACAAGACAATTCGTTTGAGTGTTTCATCGATGGAGTTCTGAATTCTACTGAATCATGATAAACACATTTTGATAATTCAAGTGAATGTTTGTTTTTAATTTCAGTGAATAATCCGTCTAAGATGTTACTATTCAGTACATCACGTACAAACACGAGAACCGGAACAATCCGCGGAGTTTCACTCGATAAACCGAAACAAGATGTCATCTTCCCGATCGAAGATTTATCCGGTACCGTCGCTATCGGTTACCACGCTGCCGATGAATATATTTATTATTGCGTACATTCGAAGTCGTGGATCGGACGACGTAAAGTGGACGGAACTAATCGCACGGATCACTTTATAGATACCGGTAAAACACAGTTCAGGATTCTCTTTTTCACAGAATCATAATCGTTCTTACAGAGAAGGGGAAATCAGGGAATTCTGACTCATTTCTTGAAAATCAGGGAAAGTCAGGGGATTTTTGTTTGTTCTTGCTGGTGACAAGTGACACAAGGGACCTTTTGATAAGAAACCGCCTCCACTGAAGATATTTTGAGGATATCTTATAATTTAATCAGGGAATTTGAATTTTTGATGCCATGTTGTTCTTGCTGGTAACGAGTGGCAGAAAGAACCTCTTGATAAGAAACAGCCCTCACTGGAAATAACTTATAATATGATCAGGGAGTTTATGCCAAGAGTTAGGGACATATTATTGATCCGAAAGATTTCTGATTGATTACGTAAGTGATATATATATATATGTATATTGTATAGGTGAAGGTAACTGTGAAGGTATAGCTATCGATTGGATTGGAAGGAACGTTTACTGGACTGATGAATCTCAAGGTGCTATTAGAGTTGCTCGAATTGATAAACCAACTTATCATTCTACAATTGTTAGTAATCAAAGTCATCCGAGGTCAATAGTATTAGATCCTGTAAATGGGTATGTATCATTCACTCGTGTATACGACTCCCAAACCCAGTTCCACAGTCTGGACTTCTATCCAAAACTTCAGTCTTAACTCTTAAGACTGGTCTTAAGTTTTTAGATTGGTTACAGAACCAAAATGGGCTTGGACGTATGTTTAAGTTATTAGATTGGCTACTTTTCAACTAAGATGGACCGAAGTCTTAACCTTGAAAGTGCATCTAACTCTTGGACCGAGTTCCACAGTTCTTTGAAAATCAGTTGACTTTCAAATGGTTTAAACTCTTGGGCCCGGTTTCATAGACTGAGTACCAAACTTATCCCTAGGGGTAAATCCTCAATCTGGGTGACAACCACCGTAGTAACAATGAGAAACCATGGATATAACTGACAAATTTCAAATCATCCCCAGGGACTATTTTTCTTCCATATCTATGAAACCCAGCAATGGAATTACAAACTTAACCTGTGGAACAGGGTCCTCCTGGTTTCTGCCTTCCCTAACATCCATCAGTTTGAATTTCAATGCTGTATTGTTATTTTTTCATCGTAAAGTCATATGTTTTGGGCCGATTGGACTGAAAACGCCTTCACTCAACGAACAGTCGCTAAAATAATGAAGGCAAACATGGACGGAACTGGAATCATAGAATTGATCAGCGGAGGAGGTGAACATAAACTACAATGGCCGAACGGACTTACCTTGTACAGAGATAATTTATACTGGTGCGATGCATTGTTTAATCACATCGTTAGATTAAACATCACTAAATCTACAAATTTACAGGTAATTATTATAACCCGGTCTGAGACTTCTAAAACTCAAGATCCAGATCCGTAGTTTGTGGCTTAGTTTCAAATCCATACAGTTAGAGTTATGTAATTTTACAGTCGAATTCTTACCTATATCTCCAGAACACAGTAATGGATTGCATGAAAAAATGTTTAATTTGATTATACCCCAAGCTCTGACTCAAAAACTAAAAACTGATGCTCAATTCGATTCATGATTTCATTTCATGATTTCAATCTTGAAGCTCATTTTGGTCCTTTAAATGATACTCAAACAAGACTCCTCTGGTTGTTCAATGATTGACTACCGGTATTTCAATTCATTGACATAGTAACAACTTAAATCAGGGAAACCCTTCTGAAGCAGAAAATTCAGACCCAAATATAAACTTTAAACAAGAAAAACCAGCTTCAAGTGTAAACTTTATAGCAGAATTAGACGAGAAGATACACAATATCCGTGTATGATGATGACGAGAGAAATCCCACAATAACAAAGCCAGAATAGTACGCCTGATGATGGCTAACAGGAGTACGCCTGATGATAGCTAACAGTTGTACGCCTGATGATGGCTAACAGGAGTACGCCTGATGATAGCTAACAGTTGTACGCCTGATGATGGCTAACAGGAGTACGCCTGATGATAGCTAACAGTTGTACGCCTGATGATGGCTAACAGGAGTACACCTGATGATGGCTAACAGGAGTACGCCTGATGATAGCTAACAGTTGTACGCCTGATGATGACTAACAGGAGTACGCCTGATGATGGCTAACAGGAGTACTCCTGATGATGGCTAACAGGAGTACTCCTGATGATGGCTAACAGGAGTACGCCTGATGATGGCTAACAGTTGTTAGCCGAAACGTCGCTCCTCAAATATAATCAGTCTGATATAGAATTTCTCAATTTTGGCTTCGTTATTGTGGGATTTCTCTCGTTAATAGCAGAAAACCCGGCCCGGAGTAGTAGTGGAATAAAGTGTAATCTAATGTTGTATTGTAGTTGATCACTAAGATAGTGAAACATCCGTTTGGTCTGGCGATCGATGGTAATGATATTTACTGGACCGAGTTTAGTCACATAATGCGAGAACCGATGAATAAAACAAACAGTTCAAAAACTCTCCCGATTTTCATGGATCGTTCTGGACTTTTTGATTTACGATTATACGACAAGAAACAACAGACAGGTAACGATTCGGGAAATCCGCGAAAATCAAGAGAATTCTTGATTTAATCTTCCCAGGGACTTTTGACTTTTCTGGGAAATCAAGGAATTATAATTGTTGGTGTCTTGTTGGTTCTTAATGGAATATATTCTTCCCAGGGACTTGTGACTTTGTGGGAAATCAGTGAAAAATCAAGGAATTATAATTTTTGGTGTCTTGTTGTTTTTAATGGAATATTTGAATATTTCTTTAAGGATCGAATGGTTGTAGTGATGTTAATCGATGTTCAGATATTTGTCTGGCCGCGTCTGCTACAAGCGTAACGTGTAAATGTGCAGATGGAAATAAACTGATCGATTCTTCTGATTCAACTAAATGTAAAGGTAAGAAATTTATTGGAAAACTGAAAAAATCGCGATCTGGACCCAGTTCTCCGAACAGTTAAATTACATGTAGTTCATTTCTAGATTTGCAATTCCACAGATCTCATAACTTTAGGTCTAATTCGAATGTCGTAAAACCCTAGAATCAAATCTACAAATTCACAACTGAAGAATATCAACCGATCAGACCCCTAGCTACCAACCCCTTTACTACCAACCTTCCAATCATCTGGGCCCGGTTTCATAGACTGGGTATCAAAGTTATCCCTAGGAGGTAAATCCTCAATTTGGGTGACAACCACCATAGTTACAATGAGAAACCATGGTTATAACTGACGAATTATAAAATATTCCCAGGGACTATTTTTCTTCCACATCTATGAAACCCAGCCCTAGTGTGGTTCTCCCTGGGTCCTGATTCATGATGATTCTAATTCTGTTGCATTCACTATCAGGCCACCAGGCCACGCTGCTGGTGGGTTAGCCTTGGGAAACTAAGATGTGAACGACGTCACGCATCATAAGCAAACATCATATACTTCATGTGTGTCGTGCAAAGATAACTGGATCCAGTTCTACAACTGTGGAACTGGGTACTATTTACTGCTGTTGATAATTTGTTATGTAATTGTGTTTGATTTCAGTTGATCCCGACTATGAACACGAGAAGTTGTGTAAAGTCACTCAGTTTCAGTGTAGAAATAAAAAGAAATGCATTGATAAATCGGAGCGTTGTAATAATAAACCGGACTGTCCCGACAAGTCAGACGAGGAGAACTGTACCAGTAAGTTGAGATCACAGATATTTCCTTCGTAACAAAACAGCTCATACAGCAGATGTGGTGGTATGTCTGAGTGGTTGGTTTCATAAACTGGGTATCATCAAGGGATTAATTCTAAACCTTGACTTGGTTTTATAGACTGGGTATCACAGTTCTTGCGTTAAATCCTTAACCTCGGACCCTGTGATCAAAGTAATCTAATAACTATCGAAGTAAAAAGAATCCATGATTATGACTGATAAATTTCAGAATGTTTTGAAATCGGCTTCTGATTTATTAAAGAAAGTTTTTGTTGTTGTATTTGAAACAGAAACCTGTAAGAATCCAGACGCGGAATATATGTGTAAAACTGATGGAACTTGTATTCATAAACGATGGTTATGCGATGGAGAAAATGATTGTAAATCGGGAGAAGATGAACTCAATTCCACCTGTCACGGTTAGTAGTTGGATGAGCCTTCTCGGTAGAGCATGCAGAGAGAAACTTCACTGGAACCAAAACCTTTGTTTTAAATGTCAAAATCTTACTCCTTTTCAAGTCCTAATTGTCTCTGTAAAAATGTAGGCATTGATCTGGAATATTAAAGGTCTTTTTTGTAAGCAAATTGGACGCAATGAAAATCCTGAAGGAAATTTTGCACCAGATACCAACTACCGCTATGCGCTGTAACATAGAATAGTAAAGTAATGGAAAAGTCTATTATTAACGTGAAGAGTTTTGGAGATTTTGACATATTTGATTGTTAGATTAGTGGAATTTCACGTCCTGTTAGATGTTTTGGTGGTATATCGATGGGTTACAATTCTACATATTGTATGAATATTTATGTATGTATGTAGGGTTCCGATGTCCATTGAATCATACTCGTTGTGCTGATAGTGGTAGATGTATCCCTAATGAATGGAAATGTGATACAGAACCAGATTGTGATGATGCATCAGATGAACCGGATACATGTGGTAAGTTCAGTATCATTGACTTCCCAAAATCAGCCGTCCTTAACTATTCCCGATTTTCTGGATCTAGTTCCACTGTCAGATTCAAGATTCTTAATGTGAAATTAGAAAATGAACTGATCTTAACTCAGCACTGTGGAACTGGATCCTGTATTCATTACTATTTTGGCCCCTTGATTAGCGGTTGATTTGAATAAAAAGGTGAAAGGTTTTACTGAGGGTCTTACCCCCTTGATTACTGATTGATTTAAGCAGAAATATGAAATATGTTACTGAGGGTCTTACTGCATCTTGATAACTGATTTATTTAGGAACATTAGTTTCATATTTCCAGTAAAATCAAGCCACCACCAGTTGCTGATATAACTCTGTAAAATCTAACACTAATACATTCTATTTTATAGTATATCCGGAATGTATGCCATACGAGTTCCGGTGTAAAAATGGCCGCTGTATCGATATATCTCATCACTGTGACCGTGACAATGATTGTAGAGATAATTCCGATGAGGTTCGTAATTTACTCTCGATTTATTAAAACCGATACGATCTCCGTGGAAACTGATGATAATGATTGAATTGAATTGTAGGAGAATTGTACGTATTCTTGTAAAGAAGGTGAATTCGAATGTAAAAGATTTGCGAAACAACCGAAGAAATGTATTTCGCACAGTAAGAGATGTGACTCGGTTAATGATTGTCCAAACGGTGATGATGAAGAAAATTGTGGTAAGTTTTAATTCAGATTATCAGATTCATCAATAATCACAGTTCATTACAGCTGTATCACTTGGAAGTGTTCTCATTGGTCAGACTCTCGTCAATCCTGGTTTCATGGATTTCAATGTTGGTGTTGGTTAAATTTCTTCTCTGCTCTCTTCCCCTTAAACTACGAACATTCATAAACCTGCTAATACATGTAACAGCCTGAACGGTGCTCAGTTAGTTGAGGGGGAACCTGCTTATAACACCCTGAAGGATGAAGAAAATTCACTTCACTGATTTGGTTAAAATTTTTGTTGAAATGAAAGATACAACTGTCCAATTAAGCGTCTGCACAGTCAGCTATAGTAACTTTACTCATCTGTAATGAAAGTTCTCTGGTCTCATGGTGATATTTTCTATATTCTATAAACTCTGAACCGAATAATGAGATCGAATTGTTTGTATTTTAGAATTAGTAACAGGAAACGGTTGTGAGAAAGATGAGTTTGAATGTGGAGATGGATTTTGTATTCCGATCACTTGGAAATGCGACGGAACGGCAGATTGTCACGGAGAAGAGGATGAAAATCTTACAGTCTGTACATGTATGTATTAAACTACATGCGTCTGCCTGTCTGTGTCCAGATAGACAGTTCTGAGGAGCTGGCTTATGGACCCAAGAGTGAACAGAATTTTAGTAATATGTGTTGTAATTAACTTATTTCAACTCCAAATTGAATTTAAGTGAGAAATCTGGAACTGATTCCAGGATCATATTTCACAAAAAGGTTTGACTCTAAAATCGATTGAATTTCTTCCCTAATTCAGCACAGATTAAGGAGTTCATTCTGTTTGTGAAACTGATCTCCCTCTCTGCTACAGGTCTCAGGAAACTCAGGTTAGATTTAAACTTGTTTGTTTGAATGTAAGTTGTTTATTTTGTAGCGTTTAAATGTCCGGAACATTCGTTTCAATGTAACACGACCGAGAAACGTTGTATAGAAAGAGATCGAATTTGTGACGGTAGAAACGACTGCGGAGACGATTCTGATGAACAAAACTGTACCAGATTAACAACCACTTCTCGTAAGATTAAATTCCATCAGAGACACTCTCTGAAAATAGTTTACTGTCCCCTGATTGTCAGGAACAGTCTCTGAAGATAGTTTACTGTCTCCTGAGTAACTAGTTGAAGTAATGTTGATTATATTTTTCACACAGCTGATAGTTGTGCTTACCCAAAACACTTGTGTAGTGATGACTCAACAACGTGCGTCAATGCAGAAAGTTTATGTGATGGAAATTTCGATTGTGATAATGGTGAAGATGAGTTGGCTATTCATTGCGGTGAGTTATTCAGTAAATAGTTTATAATCAATGTCAAAAACCATTCGTTAAGATATGAAAGTGATTAGTGTATTTTGGTGATAAACGCGGTATTTGAACGTATTTGAAGATTGATGATTTGTATTTTATGTTAGTGCGAAGATCTTGCAGTGATTGGGGAATCTGTAGTCAATTGTGTCGAAGGAATTATAAAGGTCAACCGAGGTGTAAATGTTTACCCGGATATCGACTGGCCAGAGATGGATTCACTTGTAATTCAGAAGGTTAGTTTTAGTTCATACATATTTGATTCTGTAGTTGTGAGTTAAGCGTCAACTTTGAGTTAAGATAAACAACATGTTTATATGCTGTATCTTGTTGTATGACTTGGTAAACAACATGTTTATATTCTGTATCTTGTTGTATGACTTGGTAAACAACATGTTTATATTCTGTATCTTGTTGTATGTATAGGTAAAGAACATGTTTATATCCTGTATTCAAATCGTCATGAGATGCGTCGTTTAAACGTTCACGACGACACGTATGTCTCTCTCATCTCCGGATTACTGAATACCGTCGCCCTCGACTACCACTACGACAATGAGATGATATTCTGGACGGATGTCGTCGAGGATAAAATTTACAGCGGAAAAATGATTAATAATTGTAAGTAGAAAAATATAACGCAGCAGTCAGGGACTCCGGAGTCAGGGGGTCGGGAGTCCTGTGTAGATTTAAGTGCGATAGTTTGGTGAAAGGTTGTGTACATATGTGTGTGCGTGTGTGATTTCCATGGGTACCAGGGCCATGCTTTATGGTTACAAGTTTTTAACTTATCCTGGTATCCATCGACTTATATTACATTACCATATTATCATCTGTAATTTTCTAATGTAATTTAATTCGTAAATAAAGAATTTCAATTTCAATTTCAATTTACTGATTTCATACGAGCTTTTGCTACAAGTGCATAGAGTAACTTCATTAGTTAAATGAGTAAACGGAAGAAAACAACTGATTTATAGGGAGAGTGTCACTAATTACAAAATACTGAGTGAGCAGGAGACTTTTCCCAATGAAGCTTGTAATTTCTAATAAAATCTACACAATAGCCTACTACTGATACCTGTTTTACAAGACTAGGTTAGCGTAGGTTTGTAAGGGACACAAAATCATAAAAATCAAACGAAATCTACCAAACAAATAGCCGGGTCAATCCCTATTTTAAGATCAAAAACATAACTGTTCTAGAGTTCATCTAAATGTGTTTCAAGTGAAAATGTGTTTGATTTGTTTGTAGCTCTTCACAAGATAACACCTATAATTGAGAGAGGTTTAGCGATGGCCGAAGGTCTCGCGATTGATTGGATCGGTAATAATATATACTGGGTCGAGAGTCATATCGATCAGATCGAGGCTGCGAAATTAAACGGTAGTTTCCGTTCAACAATCATCGGGGGAAATATGACGAGTCCACGAGCGATTGCCCTGGATCCTCGCGTCGGGTAAGAATCCATTTAACTCACAAATATTTCATTGAAAATTAGATGTTTTACTAAAAATATAATATGAGATAAAAAACTGAGCTGATTCTGTAGTTCTCGGTCCGGTTCCATAGTTCTCGGTCCGGTTCCATAGTTCCCAATTCCATTCCACTGTTCTCCTCTATAGAGTTACAAATAATTCTTCACTCAGAACTGTGGAACTGGGTCCAGAACTGTGGAACTGGGTCCAGAACTGTGGAACTGGTCCAGAACTGTGGAACTGGGTCCAGAACTGTGGAACTGGGTCCAGACCACTAAACACTAAACAAAACTTGGTAACTTCAGGGACCAAAGCAATGTTTCTGAATGTGATAATTTAAAATTTGATCTCGTTTGGTTTCAATAAGTTCGAACGTTAAAAATCATTTGAATTGACAGTTATTTTCACGGTGATGTTTATATTTCAGGTATATGTTTTGGTCCGATTGGGAATCGTCGAGACCTCGAATAGAAAGAGCTACAATGAGTGGTCACGATCGTAAAATTATAGTAAATATAAATCAGCACCGAAGTGGAGGATGGCCGAATGGTGTTACTTTAGATTATGATAATGAAAGAGTTTATTGGATCGATGCCAGGTATGAACCTCTCGTAGATTCACAATACTAATGGATACATGTTACTTGGGGTGAAAGTTATTATGATTACACAAAAAGTGATCCTGTTGAAAACAGTTCAAATCTTCAGGGCCCGGTTTTATAGACTGGTATTACCTTTAACCCGGGGGCTAACTTAATTGAGAATGAATTGAGTCACCCTGGTTTTAAGTAATACCAGTCTATAAAACCGCGTCCTGAAAAATGTCTAAGGCTGGCTACTGCTATACCTCCTGAGCAGTGGAACTGGGTCCATGTGGAACTGGGTCCACCTGTAACTGTGGAACTGGGTCCACCAGTAGTTGTGGAACTGGGTCCACCAGTAACTGTGGAACTGGGTCCACCAGTAACTGTGGAACTGAGTCCAGTAACTGTGGAACTGGGTCCAGTAACTTTGGAACTGAGTCCACCAGTAACTGGAACTGAGTCCAAGTGGAACTGATTCCACCAGTAGTTGTTGATTTATGTTGTGATGAATATGTTTAATTATTTGTAGGTCTGATTCTATTCATACGACTGATTATGATGGAGACAAACATCATCTCGTCCTCAGTCAGAATAAATATCTACATCATCCGTTTTCATTAACTACATTCGGTAACTGGGTTTACTGGACTGATTGGATCAATAACGCCGTTGTCAAGGTAATACAACAATCATCACATCGTGTGTACTGGTCATATACTGAAATCGTCTAAATTTATAACTTTCTTAACTCAACTGTGGAACTGCGCCCAGTTGACTCACTAGTTGAAATTAGTTCATTTTTCAATGAATCAAATTTTATTGAATAACTGAAACTGGATGTGAATTATTGATTGTTATTGCAGGGTAATAAATGGAATGGAAGTGACGTGACTGTCGTTCAGAAAATAGTCTCTCAACCGTTTAACGTCAGAGTTTATCATCCTAAAATGCAGCCTAAACCTGATATAACACATCCATGTGAGATAAACAATGGAGGATGTCAGTTCATGTGTACTATTAAATCAGCTACTGAATCCTGGTGCAGCTGTCCTCATTTAACGGTTCTTAATTCAGACATGAAAACATGTTCAGGTCAGTATGTGTTTGTTAACTGCCTACTATGAGTTATTTCAAGAGTTCTGGTTCTTTCACCGGTGGAACTATGAGTTATCTCATAGTTCGAGTTCAGCCAGCATTCCACTATGAGAAATCTCATAGTTCTAGTTCAGCCATCATTGCCACTATGAGATATCTCATAGTTCCAGTTCAGCCAGCATTGTCAGTATCAGTTATCTCATAGTTGTGGTTCTGTCACTATGAGTTCTGATACTTCTTATTCACTGTTAGATATTTGCACTGGAATGACTCAGTTCCTGATTGGCCGACAATGTGATCAAACTCCGCTTCATTCATTCTCTATACTGGCCAATTTTGAAAAATGGCTGATTAAGTAATATCTGTATTGCCCACTACAAGAGACGACTCAAAGTAGCATGAAGGGATGAAACCTGATGGCAGTGAAAGTGACGACTATCTGACCTGGGGCCGGTTCCATAGTCAAGACTTAAGACCAAAAAATTGTCTTAAATCTAAAGACTGGTCATAAGTTGTTAGATTGGCCATAGAACTAAGTTGGTCTTAGAACGGTCTTAAGTCTAAGCCCTGACTATGCAACCGACCCCTAGTTTCCTTATTTAGCTCACTGGTTCATCATTTCAATGTTTAACAACTTTGTTTCCATCTTCATTGAAATATTTTCTTTTGTTCGTATAATTTTTCTACAGAAAAGAAGGAGTTTATATTGTACAGCAAAACAGCTGAAATCCGTGGAGTTGAACTCGATCGTCCGGACTACAACACAATTCCGTCGTGGTGTCAACCCGTCATTGATGATCCGATTTCAATAGATTACGATCCTATCGATGAGAAACTTTACTGGTTGGATCAGAAACACGATACGATGAAGTGTTACATTAAAAGAGCAGATATCGTACCTAAAATAAAGAAAGATTCTGCTGCGATCGAGGAGATTGTCGCTGATACAGGTTTGTTATACCCCTTAAAACCTGGGGACGGTTACACGGTCAAGGACCACTCTTAGACCATTCGTTCTATAACCAACCTAACAACTTTAGACTTGTCTTAGGTTGTTAGATTGGCAAATTGATCCCAATTAGCGCTAACTTAAAGATTTAGGACCACTTACAAGCCTAAAGGCACTACTCATAACTTATCGGGATCCAATTCCACTGTTGTAAGAAATTTGACTTGAAGTTATAAACATTGGAAATGAAATATTCTAACCCTTGATTTAAATAAAACAGTAGAACTGGCTCCTGAAGTCTGAAGTCTTAACTCCTAAAATCTCAACTCCTGGAGTCTCAGCTCGTGGAGTCTCAGCTCTAATCTTTGTTCTGATTTTAGATTTGGAAAGTTCTAAAGTGATAGCGGTTGATTGGGTGTCGAGGAATCTGTATTTCACGTCTGAGAGGAATCGTTCTGCTGGTATAACACTGTGGGTCTCACGTCTGGACGGATCACTTCGCAAACCTTTATTGAACAATCTCAAATATGTAAAATCATTGGCTCTTCATCCTAAAGAAGGGTAAGTCTTCTCATTTCAAATTGTTTGTTTCTGAATTGAAGCAGCTATTTTTCTACTGCCTCCCTCAGGCTGGAACTCAGCACTCCTTCAGGCTGCACTCTGCACTCCTTTAGATATTAGACATTTTATTGGTACACTTTCAAAAACTGATGTCCACACTTCACATGAATTCAGAACTTTACCTGAGAGATTTATATTTGAAAACAAGCTACAAATACCAGACTTTAGACATTTTATCAGCACACTTTCAAAAGTGAATGTCAAGAAACTTAATGCCTAAAAGGTGTACATAGATGCATTTGCCCGATTTGTAAAATTTGATATGAGCTCATTGTAAACTGTAAAAATGATGAAGATTTCTGAAGAATCTGTGGCAAATTGAACCTGATTGTAAAATGTGAATATATTATTGATTCAGTTTAATGTACTGGTCGGCGTCTGAAGATAACATAGTATGGAACATATACAGAGCATTCATGGACGGCACTAAAATAGAACGCATCACAAACTTCAATTCATCATCATCAAAACAGTTCATTACTGGTAACATTATCATCGAGATTTAAATCTCAAATCATCATCTCACACATTCGATAATTCATTCGAGATCTCATTTCAGATATCACCGTTGATTCCGATAATGAGAATCTATTTTGGATATTATCGGACGGTATTTCGAAAAGTTGCGTTCAACGAATATCGACGAGTTCATCGTCTCTGTCCGCTGTCGTTACCAACGTTACCGCTTTAAACGGTCGAAACGTACGAGCGTTAGCCGTTTATGGAAATAAGATTTATTACGCTTTAGAGCGGAGCATTCGCGCGTATGATTTATCTGGTTCTGCTACTGATAAATTAGTTCAAGCGAGAGCTGATAAAATACATGAGCTGAAAATATTTCACATCAAGGGTAAAAAAGGTGTGTTATTGATTTATTTAATAAGAGAAAGAAAGAAGGAGGAGAGGGAGGGAGGATGGAGAAAGGGAGGGAAAGAAGAGAGAGGGATTGAGGGAGAGGGAGAGGAAGAGAAGAGGTAATGTGAGAGGGAAGAGGGAGAGATTGAGGGAGAGGGAGAGGAAGAGAAGAGGTAATGTGAGAGGGAAGAGGGAGAGATTGAGGGAGAGGGAGAGGAGAGAGAGGGATTGAGGGAGAGGGAACATGAGTGGGAAGAGAGGGAGAGGGAAGGTGAGTGGAAGAGAGAGGGATTGAGGGAGAGGGGAGGGCTGCCAAACACTGTATAAACCACAAATTAGACTCCCGTTAGAATTGATCATTTATACTCAGTTTAATAGTTCTCTAGCGATGAACGATTTCTCAAATTTTGATTCACAGTTAACATGTAGAGTCATATTGAACTATTTACCAGAGTATTTGAGTTACATCATGTTAGTCGATTAGTCAGAGGGAGAGGGAGAGGGAGAGTTACATGTTAGTCGATATATGTTCAGCCAGTATTCAGTAAATTGTATGATTGTTTATTATTCTGTATTAAGATGTAAAGAATGGTTGCTCTGGAGGTAACGGCGGCTGTAGTCAATTGTGTTTACCGAAAGGTCGGACTGAAGTTACTTGCCAGTGTACGATTGGATTCCACCCGGGTCAACCCGCGAGCAACTGCCAGAGTAAGTTTCATATTCAGCATTACCATCAGTTTTAAACAGTTTTTGAATGATTGATGAATGATTGATGATGATATTGTGTATTTAAGGCGATGATAAAGTCGTTGTGTTTGCTACCAGTACTCAGATATTTGGAGTAAGTGTTGAGAACTCATCTACTAAATTGATACCTCCGATGTTTGAAGGGCAGGATATTACCGCTTTAGATGTCTCATCAGGTTCGTAGCTTACTTCATGTTGATCAGAACTATACTTGAATTTCTGAATTCCTGGACCCAGTTCCACAGTACTTAGCTTAGTTTAGTTTTGACTCTATGTTGAAAGTAGTAGATTCTGATTGTAAAGCTGGATGCAGATTCTTAATTTGAATTTTGAGGCAGGTTTCGATTGAACGTATTCTAGGACTGAAGCAATTTTGGATTAGAAACTCTTTACCGGCCGCTTCTATCAGGTTAACAGATTTAGCTATTCCAGAATGGGTAGAGTATTCTGGTTGAAATTTCTGGTAGAGACCAATCGAAACCTGCCTAAGACTAAGACATTTTAAGTAATTAATAGATGACCTGTATTATTTTCCAGGTGTTGATTCTGATTATATTTATTGGGTCGATCAGAAAACGTTTTCTATTTCTCGAATTCGACGAGATTTAAGCGATAAAAAGATCATAATTAAAGAGAAAGTGAAACAGGTTGGAGATATAGCTGTTGATTGGATGGCTGGTAATCTCTACTGGACTGACTCTGAGTATAATACTATATCTGTATCTAAACTCAACGGATCACAGCATTTCGTCATCCTACACGACCTCAGTCAACCTAAAGCTATAGTTTTAGATCCAGCTCGTGGGTGAGTTCTAATATTCTTATTTTTATTACTTGTTTCTACTTTATCAGACCTTAACTGAACAGATTTCAGAGGTCAGTCCTATATCAGGTTCGAATCCTGCACATAAACGGTACAGTCCCTGCACAAGACACTCTCAGGAGTGATTGGGGATATTTGACCTGATAGATGACCAGGGGGCGCTAGTCCTAGCTCAGAGGAGCCATTTCCATAGTCGAAACTTAAGTCCAAAAGTGCTTTTAGATCTTAGGACTGGTCTAGAGTTGTTAGGTTAATTTTATTTCAATAACTAAGCACTGAAACTGGCCCCGAGGGGTCAGTTCACGAAATAGTTAATGTTTAAAATGTTTTTAAGTTTGAGACATTGTTCACATTGAATATAATATAAAGAAACTACTACATGTTTGTCTATTGTATTTGTTAGATACATGTACTGGTCACATACAGGAATACGTCCGGCTATAATGCAGGCTCGTTTAGACGGTTCACAGATGAAGATTTTAACGAAAGATGAAGTTAGTTTTCCCGGAGCTCTAGCGTTAGACTACGCGACTAACATTCTCTACTGGTGCGATAAACAATATAAACACATTCGATTCTTCCCGATTAACGGACAAAACGTATCGAATCTGGTCGATTCAGTTGACTGTGATTCGTTAGTTGTTTATGATGGTTACGTTTATTGGACTGAAGTGAATAAAACAATTGGGTGAGTAGCGTTTGATCAAGGTCATTAACCCTTTAGCCTCTGGGGTCAGTTGCATAGTCATGACTTAAGTCCAAAAGTGGTCTTAAATTGTTAGATTGGCTATAGAACTAAGTTGGTCTTAGACCAGTCTTAAATCTATGCCATGATTACACAACCGGCCCCAGGTTTTACTGCCTGGAAATAGAATTAAAATGCACTGAAGGTTTTCCAGACTCCTACTCTCTATGTCTGGATACTTGTCCATTTAACAGGTCACCTTTCTATTTCATTATCTCAATCGACTTCTGCCCAGGACACTAAGATTGACAATTTTCAGAATAGTTTGATGTTTTCATCTTAATTCTGCTAAAGAGTGAAAGGAATTTTAACAATGTTAGAAGCCAACTATTAGAGATCAGGGTCTAAATGAAGTACGTTGTAATTTGACATGATCTGATCATATTTTCAGCGACAGTTCGCGAGATAGCATTATCAAACGTAGGAAAATCACCATCGGCAACGAAGTAGATCGAAATACCGTTAAAGAACCAATTATAGAAACATTCGCTTCGAATGTTAAAGGTCGCCTGGTAGCAATTGGCGTCCTGGATAAAACCCGTCAGTCAGGTTCGTGAAATAACAACATTCTCATTCTCAATGACTTCAAAGATTCAGTGAAATTATGATTAGTTACACAACCTTCTCATTGTCTATGAAGCTATTGATTTGATGATAGACCACAGTTTGATTTTCTGTACATTTTTTCAGGAACAAATATTTGCAGTAATGGAAAATCTGGATGTTCAGATTTATGTCTATATTTGGGTAATGATCAGTTTCAATGCGCTTGTGCATATGGTACATTGGACCAGGATGAAAAAACATGTAAACGTAAGTAATTAAACCTACAGGTAATTCTCTTAAAGCTGAAACAAGTTCACCAACTTCTCTTAAAGCTGAAACAAGTTTACCAACTTCTCTTAAAGCTGAAACAAGTTTACCATCTTCTCTTAAAGCTGAAACAAGTTTACCATATCTCTTAAAGCTGAAACAAGTTTACCAACTTCTCTTAAAGCTGAAACAAGTTTACCAACTTCTCTTAAAGCTAAAACAAGTTTACCAACTTCTCTTAAAGCTGAAACAAGTTTACCAACTTCTCTTAAAGCTGAAACAAGTTTACCAACTTCTCTTAAAGCTGAAACAAGTTTTCCTAATATGTGATATTGTTGATTTCAGCATCTGATGGTTTCCTGGTGTTCTCAAGTAAGAGAGGTTTAGAGATGATGAAATTAGACGTGATTGATAAGAATCAAGCTCGTAAACCGATCTATGATCCACAGTTTATGAAGCGAGTCATCTGTCTAGCACTTGATTGGCCGGCGCGTACAATATTCTATAGTGATTTACAGTTAGGCAATATACAGAGTGTATTAGTGGATGGAGGAGCAGAACGTAGAACTATTGTAGATCATACTCATAGTAAGTGTTATTTCCCATCCCCTCACTCCCCGTCCCCCTCACTCCCCGTCCCCCTCACTCCCTGTCTCCCTCACTGCCATTCCTTCACTCCTTATCCCCCCATTCCCTGTCCCCTTTACTCCCCATTCTTCTCATTCCCTGTCCCCTTCACTCCCTGTCCCCTAACTCCCCATCCCCTAACTTCCAATCCCCTCACTCGCTGTCTACCCCTCATCCCAGGTTCATCTTCCTCAACATGGGAATACCGCTCAGCAGCCAGTTATACAGATTCCTACTGAAAGTTCCTACTTAAACGCCCTGAAAATAACAATGATATGAATGATGTAATTGTAGAAGTTGGTGCAGTAGAAGGTCTTGCGTATAACCCGTTATATAAAGAGTTATACTGGACGAGTTACACTAAATCATCAATTCATCGTATATCAACTACAAACACTGACGACGAACCTGAATTATTGATACAATTATTACCTGAAGATCATCCTCGCGCTATTCAGATAGACGTCTGTGATTCGTAAGTTTATTCCTTCGATTAGTTACTGTAATTACTCTATGACCTGACGACCCAACGGTCAGTGGTATAGCCTACGATGATTTCAACCTGATGCCTGATGATGACTATTAGTTTATAGCTGAAACGTTGCTCAAATATAAATATACACTTTTATAGAGAATTTTTTACATCCTTGGCTGAAATTATTGTAGGATTTCTTGTGTTTTCTTCTTACACGGAGATAGTTTATGTTATTGAATTAGTCATGGTTCAGATTTAAGACCAGTCTAAAATCATTTTCAAATCTTAGACCTCAAGTCATGACTGTGCAACTGGTTCCAGATGTTTAACTGATCATTATTTCAGTTCATTTGATCTAAAAATCAGTTCTGCATCAATTATATAAATCACCATACATCACTATATATCATTGAAGAGTTATAGATATGTGTCCTGGGGCTGTACCAGAATATGAAATGAATATGTCGAACTGTGAAATGGGCCCTAGTTCATCAGGTTGTGTTTTCTTGCAGACGGATGTATTGGACAAACTGGAATACAAAAACACCGAGTATCCAGAGAGCTTACCTCGGTGGTTGGGGCATCGAATCTATCATCACTACCGATATACAAATACCGAACGCACTAGCTATCGATCATCAAGCTCAGAAACTCTACTGGGGAGATGCCGGACTTGATAAAATAGAGAGATGTGATTTCGATGGAAAAAATCGAGTTGTGAGTTTAAATTGAATGAATACCTGACGTAAGATGCAAGATCTAGTTCCTGAGTTATTGGTTACATTGAGTAAAATCAATGTTTAAACGCTAGGGTTGAATTCTAATTGAGAATTTTGGGACTAGATCCTGCGGCCAGTTCCACAGATCTCAGTGGAAATTACTTCCTAGGTTTAAAAACATTGAAAATAAACTTTTTCCGACTCTATAATGAACTAGTTTTAACTGAAACTTAATCAAAAACTCTGAAACTGGATCCTTCTAATTCATAGAGATTCAAGATCATCGAAGACGAACGACTCCTAAAACTAAAACTTATTTCTATTTTAATGTTTCTGTTTGTGGTTTAATAGGTTGTGATTCAGAATCACCCGGAGCACATATTCTCGATGGCCGTCTATGGTAGTTTTATATTCTGGACCGATTGGTCTCGTAAAGCTGTATTAAGAGTGAATAAATACAACGGAATGGATTTAGTAGTTGTTACTGAGAATATAAACGGTCATCCGATGGGGATTGCTGCATTCGCTAATGACACTAACGACTGTAAGTTCCTCGTATAAACATCCTGTCCAGCTTCATGTGAGATAGAATTTAAAATTGAGTTTAAACTTTTACCATATTATTTTCATATTTCTATTTTGAATATTTCGAAGGTATGTTGAACCCGTGTCGTCATAACAACGGTGGATGTCATCATAAATGTACAGTGAATATGTACGGAGAATTTAAATGTAGCTGTGAGGACGATTACGTGTTACAGGCAGACGGACGAACCTGTCAACGTGAGTTACAACAATCAAACGCATAGTTACAACTATCAAACGCATAGTTACAACTATCAAACGCATAGTTTCAACAATCCAACAGTTACTTCATGACTTATAGTGAAAGAGCAGTCCAGTCCCATTGCCTTTTGGGCAGACGCCGCTGTTTGGCTCGTTCCGAGATTCCCTGAAAAATTGTTTCGATCCTTGGGTTCTCATCACATGGCCAGACCAAAACATCTTCCTTTGTTCGACCACAGACAAAAACCCCATCCCTGCCTTCTTTCTCAGTTACTACAATCTAATCCTTGTCAAAATGTAGAAATACCTGAAATGTTATGAGGTTATTATACCGGTGATTAACTGACTGTATTGTTGCGTTATGTTTATATAGAGCGAGGTGATTGTAACGTGTATGAATTCACGTGCGGAGATAAGAAATGTATTCCGTACAACATGACGTGTGACGGAATCAATCATTGTGATGATAAATCTGATGAGAACAGCACATTCTGCGGTAAGAATTCAACTTCTACTCTTCATCACTTCTCTCCTTCATATGTTCATACTTACAACGGTCGATCCAACGCCTACCTTTTGATGGATTTAACTGTATTTTTGATAATTGAAAAGGGATGAGTATTAGCGGAAATTAGAGCATCTCGCAGTTGAAATTTGTGGATGGACGAGATGCATTCATAAACTCAAAGTAGAAAACTTGCCCTCATCATATTAAAAAGCAGTAGGAAAGTACAGAGCAACTCAATTTGCGAGGCTTTATGCATGGACCACAAGATCCCTGGATCCACACCACTTGTCAATTTGAATTGTTATTGAGTCACTTAAAAATGAATTGGATCTGAATCAAAGATGTTTAAATGTGTGGTTTCTGTTTGTTTCAGTAACACGAACATGTCCGAATCATTTCTACTCGTGTCCATACATGAATCATTCTAAGTGTATATTATACTCGTCATTGTGTAACGGAATCGCTGATTGTCCCAGCGGATCTGATGAGTTTCCGTGTGAATGCGCTGAAGATGAATATCAATGCCCCCTATCTATGATCTGTATTAAGAAGACGGCACTTTGCGACGTGCATCCCGATTGTTCCGGAGCTTACGATGAAATGGGTTGCCGTAAGTTATATTGTTAATAATATTCATCATCGCTATAGTAATGATCATTCTAAGATGTGTCCCATGGCTTTTATTCAGTTATTAAAACTTCACAGTCCGATTTCACGAAGATCTGAAAGATTTGTCTTAATCTCATCTTCGCAGAAGCAGTAATGAATGTCTTCTGTATTGTATATCTGAGCCAAGTTTTACGAAAAAGTTTAAGCCTAAAACGGTCAAGTTTGAATTGTTGTCCTCATTGGAAACATGAAGTAACCAATGGCAATTACACCAAAAATTTGAGTTTTACTTTTTTGTGAAACTGGGCCCTGGAGATAAGATTTCGATATACTACTATCTGATCAATGAATCGAGATATCATAATTTATCACTGCTAATAGTCAATTTGTTATGGTGAATTTTATTGGAATATGTTCGTTATTTCTAAACAGCTAAAACTGATTGTTCAACTCAAATATTGGACGGTAATTCACATGTGAGTTTGATACCGTGTAATACGACGACTAAATGTATCTCACCGCTGTGGATGTGTGACGGTGAGAACGACTGCTTCGATTGGAACGACGAGAAAAACTGTCCGACCGCTGGTAAGTTCCAACACCACCAGGGGGCACTAGTTTAACTAAATAACCTTGCAAAATTCATTAAAAAAGGCTTAGATGTATATAGATCCCTCCAATAATTAGTATGTTGTAAATAGTGTATGTATATATTGTTAATAACTTTGTTATATTTTATCAAAACAAGTTTATACTTTCTGTTAATTGTAAATATTGTATACTTTGTATAAGTCTCCCTCCATTTACCATAGAAATGGTTGGAGTGTAATTAAAATCCTGAAATCCTAAACCATGAACTACTGTGGCCTCAGTAGTTCAGTGAGATAAGCGTGATGCTGATGCATCCACTGTCAGTGCTGAGTGACAAGTGGGTTCGAATCCTACTGGTTGCTTACAGTCAAAGGCTGTCGTCCTGTCGTGAGGTTAAATGAACAATAATGATCTAATAGGGTTAGTCTTGGGAAACCAGGATCCAAGCGACATTAAGCCAAAAATAAACAAACAAACATACATACATACTGTAGTCATGTTGAGAAAGGTTGGAAATATCGCAGTGGTATCAGTCTTCAGTGTGATATGTAATCGAGAGTTAACAGTATTGAATCAGTTCTTTCTTACTTACAGCTCCGACGACTCAAACGCCATCTGGTGGCCTGTTATTCATATGTAACAATGGTCGCGCAATTCCGAAAAAATGGAAATGTGACGGAGAAAATGATTGCGGTGATAATAGCGATGAATCAAATTGTAGCATCGGTAAGTAACGTCGCAATCTTAGAATAACGATTGATTAACTGTGGAATCAAACTGTCTGATCACTAGGGATGAATCTTACCCTGAACAGTGTTTCAACTAAGAACTGAACAAAAATTATTTATTGAGAAATTATTGAATATTTCTGAAAGTTGTGGAAAAATGTCTTAAACCTTTAATGAAAACACTGCATGAAATTTCATACAGTAAGGCCCAGTTTCACGAAAACATTTTGGTTTCATCGCTATTGGTTACTTCTTCATGTTTTCAAACAGTTCAAACTCACCATTTTGAGCTAAAAATTGTTGTTGAAACAGAGGTTTTAATGAAAATACTGTTGAGTGAGTGGAATCGGGTGGAACTGGGTGGAACCTCACGTTTGTAATGACTAATTAATTGTATATATATTTTGAATGTTAATTTAGGTGAGGATTGCGATGAACGCCATCTTTTCCAGTGTAAATTATCTAAAGTATGTATTCCAAATAAATGGAAATGTGACGGAAATGTGGATTGTGGTGGAAATGATACGTCAGATGAAGATGGCTGCCCGACTGGTGAGTAATAAGCAGACGGCTCAACAAATGGCGCTGTTAGTCAAAAACTGGTTAACATAACGTCAATCAAGTTTAGAGCAGCTGGGCCTTTGTGTGCTTATTCAGTCCTTCTTTAACTTGATATAAAGAATTCACCACTAGGTTCAGACTTTTACATGGTACAAAATAACAAACAGGACAAAATGTTACCGAAATTTTTGTTGAAACATTAATTGTAGCCCCCAAAAAAGAAATAGATATCTAGATCTAGAATGTGATCTGAAATCACTAAGTTGTTCAATATATATCATTAAATGTACTTTGAATTAGAAAGGATCCTTATCTTAAACCTGTGTTCAGAAGTTGATGAAAATTTGAGAAAGATGAAATATTTGATTTATTTATGATAAACAGTTGGACCACAGTGTGAACCATCGGATATAAAATGTAAACGTGATGGAATCGATCGCTGTATCAGAAAGGAACTGCAGTGTGATCGCCATGACGACTGCGATGACGGATTAGATGAAGCGAATTGCAGTAAGTTTCAGATGTTTTGGATTATTCCGTCAATCTTACATATTACCCCTCTAGGACAACAGTTAGTTACCACCAGACTACTGACAGGTTTGATTGATTTACAGCGTTGGAACCTGTTAAATGTCCGTTTGAAGAATTCCGTTGTCACGACGGTAAGAAGTGTATCTACGCTATATTCCGATGTGACGGTATCGCGGATTGTGAAGATAAATCTGATGAACCTGAAGGCTGTCATAAAAGTACGTTATTTGAGGGAGAGAGGGGTGAGGGAGAGAGGGAGAGAAAGGGTAAAGGATAGTGGAAGAATGACAAAACAAAGGGCAAGTAGAGAAGGGAGGGAGGAGAGAGGGATATAGGGAGGTAGGGAGTAAGTAGGGGAAAGAGGTTGAGGGGAGTACGGGATGGTGAGTGGGGGAAGAAGAGGGGAGGGAGTGAGTGAGTGGGGGAGAAGGGAGTTGGGGAAGGAGGAGAGGGGAGTAGGGGAAGGAGAAGAGGGAGTGAGTGAGGGGAGGTGAAGGGGAAGAAGGGAGAGGGGAGGGAGTGGGGAAGGAGAAGAGGGGAGAGGAGAGAAAGAAAGAGGTAGAGGTTCATCTCAATAATAAATAAAATTATATATATATATATATTCAGAATAAAATATGATATATATATATATATATATATATTTCAGGAAGTATAACGTGTCCACCGGGACAATTAAAATGTGCTAATTACCCGACGTGTTACGACAAATCAAAGAAATGTGACGGTAAATACGATTGTATGGATTCCTCCGATGAGACCGGGTGCGATGTGAGTTTATTACCGTGTGGATCTAAACATCAATTCTCGTGTCGATCGGCGAAAAAATGTATCAATCTTACCGATACTTGTAACGGGCGTAACGACTGTGGTGATTGGTCGGATGAGATTTCATGCGGTAAGTTTTACTAAAACCATCAACAACTCTGAACTCAGTAAGGATTTGATTGGAGTCAGTTAAACAGGATCCAGTTGCACAGTTGTGAGTTAGAGTTAACTCTGATATCAGGATCCAGTTCCACAGTTGTGAGTTAGAGTTAACTCTGAACTCAGGATCCAGTTCCACAGTTGTGAGTTAGAGTTAACTCTGAACTCAGGATCCAGTTGCACAGTTGTGAGTTAGAGTTAACTCTGATATCAGGATCCAGTTGCACAGTTGTGAGTTTAAATTAACTGTGGAACTGGATGCTGGATATGAACTGTGCTGAAATTCTACTGCATGCTTAAAACAAAGAGCTGAATGTTTTATATGTATTACAGGAATTGATGAATGTCGCTATCAACACCGCTGCCAACAAATCTGTAAGAATTTAAATGTTGGTTATAGATGTGAGTGTCGCCATGGTTATAAACTTCAAAACGATACTCAATCATGCGAGGGTAAGTAGTCTCTACACTGAGCCTTCACCATCCAGGTCCTGGGCTCTACCCTGAGCCTTCATCATCCGGGTCCAGGGCTCTACCCTGAGCCTTCACCATCCAGGTCCTGGGCTCTACCCTGAGCCTTCACCATCCGGGTCCTGGGCTCTTCCCTGAGCCTTCACCATCCAGGTCCTCGGCTCTTCCCACCTTCATTCAGGTCCAGGGCTATACCATGCCTTCACCATCCGCATCCTAGGGCCGGGTTCATAGTTGAGACTTAAGTTGAAGAATGGTCATAAATCTTAAGGCTGTCTTAATAAGTAATATGATAACTTATTCAAATGATGACTTTATTGAGTTGGACTTGTGTAATTAATTTCAGATATAAATGAATGTGACAGTTTACCGTGTAGTCAGGTTTGTAAGAATCTGTATCCGATGTCTAATTCTACGGAAGGTTTCAGTTGTCACTGTCAGAAAGGATATCGTTTAGCGCCGGATAGGAAATCATGCATCGCTATCGACGGTAAGTTCTATTCCACTAAACACAATCACGTTTCATCAAAACAGAATTCAGAGATAATCTGATTGTTTCTTTCTTCAGGTCCGAAAGCGTTCTTAGTCCTCGCTAATCGGTATTATATTCGTAGAATGGATTTATACGGAAATAAAATGAGTTTAATTTCTCAAACGTTGAGTAACGCGGTCGCTATAGAGTTCGATTGGAAGCAACAATCGTTATTCTGGTCGGATGTCACGGGAAGCGGAAGTAAAATATCTAGTATGTCGATGGATGGTACGAACATCAAGGCAAGTTAAACCACTTAAATCACCTGTTATTCATTAAATCATATGACACTGTGGGACTGGGATCTTTGGAACTGGGAACTTTAGGAATGGAAACTGGGAACTTTGGAACTGCGATCTGGGATAGGAAAATGGGACAAGTAGCAGTGGAACTGGGAACTGTGGTACCGGGAACTGTGGGACAGAGAACTTCGAACAGTAGGAACGGGATTTTTTGAACTGGGTTGAGTTGTGTTTACTTATATTAGAAGTTATTGATGTTAAATTTTGATGCTGATTCATTTAGGTATTGCATGAATCAACAGTAAGGAATCCAGATGGAATCGCAGTAGATTGGATCGGTAGGAATCTATACTGGTGCGATAAAACGACTGATACGATCGAAGTTTCTAAATTAAACGGAGATTATCGTAAAGTTTTACTGCATACCGGAATCCAGGAACCTCGAGCTATATCGGTACATCCGGCGCGGGGATATATCTTCTATACGGACTGGGGAGAACAACCTCATATCGGACGTCTCGGAATGGATGGCTCCGATTATCGTCAGATCATCCGGGAAGAACTCGAATGGCCGAACGCTCTGACGATTGATTACGCGACTGAGCGTATTTATTGGCTCGACGCCAGGTTGGATTATATAAAACACGCGAATTTAGACGGAACAGATCAGAGGTTTGTTCCGGTGGATTCCCGTAGGATGTTACAACTGGCGCACGCGTTCGCGGTCACTCTATTCGAGGACTATCTCTACTGGACCGACTGGGAACATAAAGCTATTCTACGAATTCATAAATTAAACGGTGGAAATATCACGAACGTTTTCACTTCAATTCATCGACCGATGGATTTACAGATTATTCATAAACTACGACAACCAGAAAGTAAGATATATCAATATCTACTGATTCTCAATATCATCTCACAGCTATCTCGATATCTTCTCACAGCTATCTCGATATCATCTCACAGCTCTCTCTCTATATCATCTCACAGCTATCTCGATATCATCTCACAGCTATCTCGATATCATCTCACAGCTATCTCAATGTTATCTCATAGATATTAATTAGATATCGTGAATTGCCTCACTGATCACTGAATATCATCTCGGATATTTCAATATTACCCCACAAATCAGTCAATATCATCTCGCAGATATCTCGATATTATCTCACAGATCCTCAGAATCTCTGAATCTTCATCTCAAACATAATCTCGTTATTAATGTTGATTGTATTGTGTATTTCAGTGCCCGACCCGTGTAAGAATCTAAATTGTATGAATTTATGTTTGATAAAACCGGGTGGTTCAGAAGCAGTTTGTGCGTGCCCAGAAAATCATTATTTAGCTAATGATGGTAGAACATGTATCGCTAACTGTACCAGGTAATTAATCCTCCACAACCCCAACTTAGTTACTGAAATTCATCCAGGTTTATTTACCATAAAATTGTTGTTATAATTTCAGTTCACAATTCCAATGCGCGACTAGTTATAAATGTATTCCATTCTGGTTGAGATGTGACGGTCATGATGATTGCGGTGATAGATCTGATGAGCCTAACAATGGACCCAATAAATGTGGTAAGTGATTATAGTGTCTACTGGGCTATAGTAGGAGGTACTCACCAGCAGTGAATCTTTTCAAAATCTCTTTGAGTATATGATTATATTTTGACTCTGAGGTCAAACTGAAACAAAAACTGGGTACAGAACTGAGATCCCGAGGTTCTGAAAGATTCATTGAATTTTGAAATATTTCCAGAGATAGAATCAATTGAACTCATTTTACAAAAGAGTTTTAAAGAAAATTAGCGGGCATACAATATTTCTCTAAATGACATAGTTCTGTTGAGATCGAATATTGAACATTCTTGAATAACTGTCAAATTTTCAAATGTTCCCTTCATAAATGCAGGTCTATTTACGCGAAGAGTTGTGATTCAAATCTATTGATTTATTGATTATTTTAAAGGTGAATATTTGTGTGAAACCCGCGGTTATTATCAATGCGAAAACGCTACCAGTAAAGATCATTGTATTCCACCTGCTCAAATCTGTGACGCCATCAAACAATGTCCGTCTGGATCGGATGAATTCAACTGTGGTACGTTCAAACTTTTAAATCAAAAACCGTTTAACTGCCGTAGCTGCAATTCTGTGTGTTGAGAAGTTGATGGTTTTACAGTAGGCTCGCTGCTACACTAGCCATGGATTATTAAACTAAACTATTGAAAGTTTCTTTCATGACTAGATCGAGGCGACAAGCAGTGTCTACTGTAGATCCTAGACAAGCCCACAGTCTACTGTAGATCAGAGACAAGCCCACAGTCTACTGTAGATCAGAGACAAGCCCACAGTCTACTGTAGATCAGAGGCAAGCCCACAGAGACATGCCCACAGTCTACTGTAGATCAGAGGCAAGCCCACAGTCTACTGTAGATCAGAGACAAGCCCACAGAGACAAGCCCACAGTCTACTGTAGATCAGAGACAAGAGCGAGCAGTTTATTATGATATGTGAGAATGGTGAAATGATCTATTCTTGTTACAGATACCTATACTTGTTTACCAAATCAGTTTAAATGTCAGAAAAGCAAGAAATGTATTTCTAAGATGCAGCAATGTGACGGACATGTAGATTGTGAGGATAGTGAGGATGAGGCTGATGACTGCGGTAAGTAAACCTCATCACAAGCAGAATTATATTATTATCATTACGTATTAAGTTTATATAAAGGAATTTGTTGATAAGTTTGTGAAGTATTGCATTGTATTGTATTGCATTGCATTGCATCGTATATTTTCAGTGAAACCGTGCGCAGCTGATAAATTCCAGTGTAAAAACGGACAATGTATAACGTTACATTGGGTGTGTGATAAAGCTCAGGATTGTGGAGATGGGAGCGATGAACCTGAAGATTGTTTAAATCGAACCTGCGCCGCCGGTTATATCAAATGTAATAATTCAGGTCAATGTATTCCACGAATGTGGGAATGCGACGGAGAAAATGATTGCGGAACGGATGATAAAACGGACGAACACGAAGGATGTCGTAAGTCTTGTGACTTTAATCTTAAATCTTAAATCTTGAGTCTAATGAATTGAACTGAAAATTGTCTTTTTGAATTTTCTCACGCAGAAAAAGCGACGTGCGACCCGACTTATTTTAAATGCGACAATGCTCGTTGTATCCCGGGGCGATGGAAATGTGATTACCATAACGATTGCGGTGATAATTCAGATGAGACAGATTGTCGTAAGTAGCAAATTATACATGCCTGTTACATGTACATGTCGAATGTAACATGTACATGTTTGTTACATGTACATGTCGAATGTAACATGTACATGTTTGTTACATGTACATGTTGACTGTAACATGTAAATATTGATGTATATTTCTAGAACCGAGGAAATGTTCTGAAAGTGAGTTCACGTGTAAGTCAGATGGTCGATGTATCCCTGGTGATTGGAAATGTAACCATGACGTCGACTGCGCTGATAAAAGTGATGAACAAGATTGTCTACGTAAGTGTTTGTGGTCAGATTAGCCGAACCCCCCACTCCGGTTCTACAGATTAGCCCCACCCCCCACTCCGGTTCTACAGATTAGAGTTCACTCAAATCTGACATCTGTGTAGCCAGCTATTGGTGCCCCATTTGACTTTGAGAGTTGAGAATAAAGTTATTTGAATCAACAACTAGATCTTACATCTCAGGATCCTCTCATATCAGACTGATCAGCAGAGGATCTAGAATCTATATCATTGTAATATGAATGTATTTAATTTCTAATAGCTGATGTGAATTGTACTGATGGTAAACATTTCCAATGTGAAATGGGTCAGACATGTATCCCGTTAACATGGCAGTGTGACGGTGAACCAGATTGTCCTCATGGTTCCGATGAAAAAGGTTGCTGTAAGTATTGGATTCAGACTCTATATTGAGGTTTAGATTTTCTGGTGCCTTGTGAAAAACTTAAATCAGCAAAGCTTCCATCATTACACACAAAGATTTTCAAGATGTTGCTTATAATTCACTGTTTTATTTCAGCGAAATCTTGTACGGAAAATCAGTTTGATTGTTTGAACAGTAAACAGTTAGAATGTATAAATAAAGATTGGCATTGTGATGGATTTAAAGACTGTTCCACCGGGCTGGATGAATCAGTCGATTTCTGCAGTAAGTCACTATAGTTACTTTCAGTCCCAAAGTCCGTACATTGAGCCCAGTCTGGCGTCGGTCGCCATAGTAACTTTCAGTCCTGTAGTCTGGATGTCTGACTCTGTCAGTCTCTGACCGGGCATTTATGAACTCTGTCCCGATACTGAAAAGTTTAAACAGTGAAACAATTTCATTTGTTGACATTAAAAACAACCTTTTATAAACTTGCCCCTGATCAAATCTCCTTAAAATCATTATGACGTTGATTGTGTTGTTGTTATTTGTAGAGAATACAATTTGTCCGTCTGATAGATTCAAGTGTCCAGGAAGTGGGGCGTGTTTGCCGAAATCATTACGATGTGATGGTTTCAAATCTTGTGAAGATGGTTCCGATGAAACTAATTGTAAGTATAGGCTAGTGGTGCGAGAGAGGGGAGAAGCAGAGAGGAGGGGTGGGGGAGGCAGAGAGGAGGAGAGAGGGAGGAGAGAGGGAGAGAAGGTGTGGGGGAGGAAGGAGAGGGGGAGGAAGGAGAGGGATTGTAATTGTAATTGTAACACTGTGTGTTTATAATTATAGGTGATAATATTTGTGCACAAGCTGGTAAATTCCAATGCGGTAAATCTCGACAATGTATTTCATTCAACAGTGTATGTGATCATGTGAGTGATTGTGAGAACGGTGCTGATGAATCACTCAACACGTGTAAGACATCTTCTATTTACATTTCTGCATTAATCTATGTTCAGTTCTGGAAAAGTTTTGTTTAAATCTCTCAACAATACCGGCCGTTATAGGTAAATACTCGTGTTCCCACGACGACCAGCATTGTCTAACGGATGTGAATAGATGTAAAGCTTTACAGAAAACAGCTCCGTGTTGCGAGATCGGTTATCAATTCAGCGGAGAGCATCGTATGTGTAAAGGTAGGTTATCGCAGCGCCCCCTACATCGATAGATCGCGGCGCCCCCTACAGGTCACGGGTAACATCGATCTAATTGAATGTTGTAGATATTGACGAGTGTAAAGAATGGAAACAATGTCAGCAGAGATGTTCGAATCAGATTGAAGGTCGTCCTCGGTGCGATTGTGATAAAGGTTACCATGCCGTCAATAATTCCGATTCTTGCGTCGCCGACGGTGATAAATATTTATTAGTAACAATTGAGAATCGTATAATGTATTTAAAACCGGATGCTCAGGATCTCAGTTTAGACGCTGATAATGAACTGAAAACTGTAAGTTATAAATTCATCAATCTTATATCGGTTTCATAAATGTTTATTTGAATCCAGTTCTACAGTTGTGAGTTACAATTAACTGTTAGTAGATAGTAGTTGATTTTCAATGAGTCAAATCTAAACTCACAACTGTAGAATTATCTAAGTTAAATAAGCCGCTTGGACGCTTCGTGGTATTGCTAATCTTTCATTTTATACGTGTATTACAGTTGGATGAAAAAATCAGTTTGTTTGATGTGGATACAAGAATGAATCAATTGTTTGTTGTTCTTCCTGAAAAACGTAAAATTGTCACGTATTACAAAAGTGCTCGGCCAAGAAGAAGTACTTCGTTTTTGTATACTTTCCCTGAGCGAAAGGTAAGTTAAAGAGCAAGTTATACTGTCCTGAAACCAGTTACGCTGTCCTGAATCAAGTTACACTGTCCTGAATCAAGTTACACTTCCCTGGAGCCAGTTAGACTGTCCTGAAGCAAGTTACACTGTCCTTGAGCCAGTTACACTGTCCTGGAGCCAGTTAGACTGTCCTGAAGCAAGTTACACTTCCCTGGAGCCAGTTAGACTGTCCTGAAGCAAGTTACACTGTCCTGGAGCCAGTTACACTGTCCTGGAACCAGTTAGACTGTTCTGAAGCAAGTTACACTGTCCTTGAGCCAGTTACACTGTCCTGGAGCCAGTTAGACTGTTCTGAAGCAAGTTACACTGTCCTGGAGCCAGTTAGACTGTCCTGAAACCAGTTACGCTGTTCTGAATCAAGTTACACTGTGCTGGAGCCAGTTAGACTGTCCTGAAGCAAGTTACACTGTCCTGGAGCCAGTTACACTGTTCAGAAGCTATTTAAGAAGCCAGTCCCACTCTCCTGGAGCCAGTTACAAAGTCCTGGACCCAGTTCCTCAGTTCTAGAGCCATTTCCACTGTTGTAAAGCCAGCCACACTGTATTAGGTCAACTCCAAGTGTCCGATGTTAACCGAGGACTGAAAAGTTGTGAGTTAAACATGAGTCCTTAGTCTTGACTGCCATCCCACGCCTGGTCCCACGCCTAGTTCCAGAAATCTTCGTTGAAGTTGACTCTGATTTAAACATTTTGAATCAATCAACATTTTAACTGTGAAGTTAAATCCAATTCAAACATGAGGAATTTGGATATTTATCAGTTACATTTCTCCTCTCAGAGAATTACCTTAAATCTAAAAGCATGAATGATGATTTTTGTATTTTAGGAGATTGATATCCCAGCTCAGAGCAGCCCGTCTAGTGTCGCGTTAGATTGGGTATCGAAGCGAATTTATTGGACCGATGCCAAGAAAAACACGATAGAAATGATTTCCTACAGCGGTTTAAATCATACGACCGTCGTCCAGGAGAATTTATATTCACCGGACAACATTGTTATAGATGTTGAATCACGGAAGATGTTCTGGACGGAACGCGGAGATCATTCTCATATTGAATCAGCGAATTTAGACGGCAGCGAACGTCAGATATTGGTCAGTAATGATATCGTCCAGCCGACCGGTGTAACAATCGATTACCCAAACCGCAGATTATATTGGGTCGATAGTAAATTAATGACAATTGAAACGATCAATTTGGACGGTTCAAATCGACGCAGGGTCTACGCGGTGTCACTGAAAAATAAAGGTAACATTTTTACTGGGTCCTGAGTTCAACCCTCAACTCGAGAGAACTGTGGAACTGGATCCTGCTGCATCTTGGTGTAGATGACTAGGAATAGATACTATTCATAGATTTATTGATTTTTCAGATGAGGACCGACCAGATCGAATCCAAGTGTTTGAAAGCTATTTATACATCACAACATCACGAAGAAATAAAATCTATAAAATACCAAAATTTTTCACAAATTCGTCGAAACTTCAGAAACTGGCGCACAATGATAAACTTGTATTAGGACATATAACGATGTATAATCCTAATAAACAGAAAGATCGTAAGTAAAAAATTTTTATACTCTCAAGAGCCAACGACAGTCAAACTCCCTGCTTAAATCATCATAGTTGTGATAAATGTTAGGTTGAAGAAATCCCACACTTCGAATTTAAAATAATATGATCAAATTTATTATTATGAAACCACAACGTTTCGGCTGTTGACTAACAGCCATCATCAGGCAAAGCAGCCATAGTCATTAGATACTAATCCATTCCACCTGATGATGGCTGTTAGTCAACAGCCGAAACGTTGTGGTTTCATAATAATAAAGTTAGGTTGAAGTGTTATCGAATCAACAACTTACAACTTAGTTAATTGAATTAGAAATACAAATTGGGATTGAAAAATAAAGACGACTTCAGTCATGTAATGACTTATCCAAATGATGACTTAAGTTTAACTGCAGTGAAATTGGAATGAGTTTTCTCCTCAAGTCTTGTCTCTATTTACTAAAATATGGAATATTACTGTTTTTAGTTCCTGATCCTTGTTACCTCTTAAACAACTGTCACAGCAGCGCTCTGTGCGTGATGCTGCCCCCTGGTGACTCGTTAAGACAATCGTGTCTTTGTCCGAACGGATTTAAAATGGTGAACGGTACGTGTATCCAGACGACACCTCCCCAGCCCGATAGATGTACAGCCGATTATTGTAAACACGGAGGAACGTGTCACATCTCTCCAAAAAAACAGAGAAAATGCGTGTAAGTTAAATATTTCAATTGTTGAAACTAAGATTTTTATTTCCACAAATACTAATTTCATTGCCTCGGATTAGCAAAAACGGTAGGAAAGGGTTCAGTACTTGAAAGCAATACCGGGTGACGTAGTTCTATAGGAGTTAAAGCTGATGACCTAGTTCTATAAGTGTCAGACTGTAAGATATAACCTTATTTCACTTATGATTTGGGAAAATTAATTTTACTGATTATTTTCACAGATGTGCAAAAGGATACACGGGTAAAACTTGTCAAACTGAGGCTTGTCACGGTCAGGAACCGTGTAAAAATGGCGGCACATGTATCCCTGAAAATCCAAAACTCTGCAAGTTAGTATTCTAACAATTATCAGTTTACTTGCTCTGAATGGTTTCATTGATTGCTATGTTATTATTTTTTCCTAGATGCCCGAAGCAGTTTAAGGGTGATAAATGTGAAACTGATCGCTGCTTTGAGAATAATAGAGATTATTGTAACTCTAAAAAATCTCAAGGTTTTTGCAGAGTGAATAACGCAACCGGGGATTTATACTGCAAGTAAGTCAAACCTCTCTTTATCTTGCCTCCTCTCTCCTCTCTCCTCTCTCCTCTCCCTCTCTCACCATCTCCTTCCCCTTCTCTCTCCCTCCGGCCTTCCTATCTCCTTTCTTTTCCCTCTCCCTATCTCCTCCTCTCCCTCTCTCACCCTCTCCTTCCCCTTCTCTCTCCCTCCGGCTTTCCTATCCTTCCTTCTCTCCCTCTCCCTATCTCCCCCTCTCCCCCCTTCTGTGTCCCTCCCCTTCTCTCGCCCTCAATCTTTTCTGTCTCCTCACCCCTCTCATTCCTTCTCTCTCTCACCATCTCTCCCTCTATCCTACCTGTCTCCTCTCCTTCCCCTTCTCTCTCCCTCCGGCTTTCCTATCTCTCCTTCCTTCTCTCTCTCCCTCTCCCTATCTCCCCCTCTCCCCCCTTCTGTGTCCCTCCCCTTCTCTCGCCCTCAATCTTTTCTGTCTCCTCACTCCTCTCATTCCTTCTCTCCCTCACCATCTCTCCCTCTATCTCACCTGTCTCCTCTCCTTCCCCTTCTCTCTCCCTCTGGCTTTTCTATCTCTCACCCTCTCTCCCTCAATCTCATTTTCTATCTCGCTCTGTCTCCTTCCCTCTCTCCCTCACTCCTCCCTCCCCGATATCTCTCCCTATCTCCTCCCTTCCCTTCTCCCTCACTCTCTCAGCCTCTATCTCCCATCTCCCCTGTCTCCTCTCCCTCTCTACTTCCATTGGCATTTGAATTGATGAAGTGGAGTAATTGAATTGAATTGTTGTACAGGTGTACTGCATGGTTTAGCGGCGATCGATGTCAGTTTAAGAAATCTATAGCTACATTGTGCAAGGATTACTGTTTGAACGGAGGGAAGTGTGTGTTGAATGATACAACTCCTGTAACTCCACATTGCGAATGTGAAAAAGGAACAACAGGTATTCAAAAATACTATAAAACAGACAGTGTTCATCTTGTAGTCAAACTGTAACTATAAGTCAAGTGTACAATAGCTACAGTAGCTATTTATATCATGTGATTTTCATTGAAATATTGTTTATAAAAACAGGAGAAAGATGTGAAATCTGTGATGATTTTCCGTGTGAAAACGACGGCGTTTGTACGTTCCTAGCTCCGTCGCCGAGACCTTATTGTAAGTGTCGCCGTGGTTACATACCTGAATCGCGATGTCAGAAGACGTATTGCGATGATTATTGCATGAACGGAGGAACGTGTACGTTCGGTGAGAAGAAGGGAAGATGTAGCTGCCCTCCGAGATACCAGGGTTCCAAAAAATGTGAAGAAGATTTATGTGATAAAGGATATTGCGTTCATGGTAGGTATACTTCATCCCTCAGAGGCTGCAGACGCTCAAAAGTTGTTTATAGTCGACATGGTTTCATTCTTACCACGGTTTTCATCTAATGGTTGACCTTGACTTCATCTATTGAGCAACTGGGGGCAAGCTTCACGGAGAAATTTAAATTTTAAGTCTAATAAAAATCTCAAATTGTGAATCATTTTCATGAAACTGGATCCAATTCTTCAGTAACTAATTTGGACTCAAATATCAAACTTTGCTAACAACTGGCAGTGTCCGGAGCCATCCATCCAGAGCAGTCCAGCTGGAGCCATCCCTGGTTTATTGATAATTCATGTGTTTTATTGCAGGTAAATGTGCGAACACAAACGACGGTTCTTTGAGTTGTAACTGTTTCCATGGTTACGAAGGAAAGCGTTGCGATAAAGCGCAAGATTGTAGTCATTTCAGTTGTTTACACGGAGGGACATGCTACCGTAAGAATCTCGCAAATTCTTTGTCGCAAATATTTTCTGGAAAATTTGTATCTTAATGATTCTAACGGGTCAGGAGGAAATCAGTGAATTCAAATACAGACTCCAGATTTATTTTTCCCTGTATGAAAATTCAAGGAATTCAGGAATTTGAATTTTTGGTGTGAACCTCTTCATAAGCAACAGTATCTTTGAATTTAATCAGGGAAATTTTGATCAAGGGTCGGGGAAATATCAGGGAATTGTGGATTAGCTGATCTGTAAGAACCCTGAAATCATGTATATATTAATGTGTTGTGATTGTGTTTAGCTTCAGATAATGAATTTAAATGTCACTGCACCCCAGAATACACCGGTGATCACTGTCATCTCTCTAAAGTTTGTTTACAAATGAATCTGATTTGTAAACACAACGGAACTTGTGATCAGGATTCAAACGGCAAAGCATTCTGCAGGTAATATAAATAGAATCATAAAACATCGAGCTTTCTGTCTCTTGAAATCAGTTAATACCAGTTCTCAAATCTCAATTCAATATTTGACTCTGGGTTCAGTTTCACAGTACATTAGCCTCCATGAGGGTCGAGGTCAAATATTGATTGATCTCTTGTGTCAATAATGAGTCAAATTACATCAATGGATGGCAGTGAATAATAAGACACACTCATGGAATGGAGGGATGAAAAAATCATTTAAATTTTTCGCGTGTTCTTTAAGAATTCAGTTCATTTTCAGACAGTAATTTCGATCCTGTTTAAAGAGTCAAATATTGATTGTAATCTCAGGGTCCAGATGATCAGTCGTGGTATTAGATCCTAAGACTGGTCTCAAGTTGAGATTGGCCACAGAACGAACAGATCTGAGACTGGTCTAAAATCCAAGCCATGACTAGACAACTGGCTCCTAGATTGTCTTAAAGCATGTTCTAATCATGATATCTTATTACGATATTTCTTGCTGCTTTTCAATGAATAAATCGATTTTCAATCAATTTATTGAGCTGAACTTTGAGAGCTACAGAATGGTGGTGTCTATCGTCAGGTCAAAAATACGTTTTTCAAAAACTATCTCCATTCATTCGACCCTTGTGAAAATCTTACAAATGAATGAACTTTCTCGAAATATGCAAATTGCAAAGTACAGTACTGCAGTTGCTGAAAAGTTGGTTGAAGATAACCGGCGGATAAATACCATAATAACAATTTATTTGTCACTATGTCAACTATCCACTACTGGTTAACTCTAGCCAACTTTTGATCATCTTCAGTCCCAGATTGATATTTTCATTAAAATCTATTGTTTCGTAATTTTTCATGACTAGATTTGAAAAACGTAGTGTAATTAACCTTGAAAAATCTTAAAGCTTCAACTTAAAATCGATGTCAAATTCAGGGATTAATTTGATGTTGATCTATGAGAAAACTGATTAAACAGAAGGAAATCACAATCAGATTAAAATCCGCTATATACAAATTTAAAAATTAAATAACAGTTTATTGATCATAGTTAAAATGAAAAGTTCAAAGACTCAACATTTCAGATTCTACTCTTTAGAGACCATGGTCAGGTATCATTGTAGCGGGTTTTATATCTGATTATCTATTCTCAAAGTGCGAGTTGGTACTGGGGCGATGTCTACTAGAATAATATGATTAAAAACTGACTGGGTTTTATAATAATTAGGTGCAGCAGTTTCTATACTGGGCCTAGCTGTGAGCATGTTAATTCCAAATACTGCAAAAACTACTGTTTTAATGATGGAATTTGTCATCAATGTTTACTGAATGGAACCTGTTCAAGTTGTAGGTGAGAATCAACTTCCAAATTCCTCTTCTCTCTCTCTTTCTTATTCAGGACCTAGTTCCACAGTTGTAGGTCTAGTTTGACCTCAGACAGACATGAATACACTTTTAGATACTAATATTTTTAGGCTTCAATTACTCAAATCATCATCAGTCTCGCAGTCTATGCTGTGGAGGCAACACATCGTTCAAAAAAAGCCTCCACTCTTGGCGGTCCTCAGCCAGACGTATTCCTGGTTAGACTCTCCTCTAAGAATATCATAGATATGCTCAAAATCAGATTTAGATTTTACTATAATTACTCTGATTTGTGTTGGAAACTGCTCCCAAAGAGAAATGATGAGAACTGTGGAACCGGGTCCTGACGAGCATTAATTATTATCTTCTGAATTAACTCTGTTATTAATCAAGAATTAACTGAAGGAAGAGGCATGTACTCTAACATATCTTTACTAACATATTTGTACTGTAAAACTCAGTGAAATCATTGTCACATAAACTGAAGTCATCTCTATTTTTGAGTCTCAATTTGTACCTTTCTAATTCAAATCAGTTGTAAGTCATCGTTGGGTTAAGTCCTCAACATACTATGAATTAAGCGAGTTTATCGATTGAAGAATATTTTCCCAGCTACATTCTGACATACGAGGTATAAATTCTTAATTTCAGTTGTCCGGATGGTTTTGCGGGTGTTCGTTGCGAGGAACATGCTCCTTCTAAAAGCGCAGCTGTTTCCAGTAACAGTAAGTAAAGTAGAAACAATTCTTCAAATTCACTTGTGTTATTTATGGAAATTTATGAAATGCTGTTTTTGTATTTCAGAAATTCAAATAATAGTGATACCACTGGTAGTATTGTGTATAGTAGTTATTTTGATTGTTGTTATCGCTGTTTGGATTTACAGACGCAGAAAACAGTAAGTTTATATATTACTGTTTATGAAATACGTGATCTATCTATGAAATTAAAGTCAGTATTGATGAACCTCTCTCCCTCTTCTGCCTTCATCATACGCCCCTTTCCTCTCTCTGGGGTGGATCTCTGGCTCTCACTGGACAATATCCTCCAAAAGGCAATACATATCAATTGAGGACAGACGATATATCCCCTGACTCGGCGAAGGCAAGACCCTCCTCCAGAAATTTCTGAAGTCTTCAAGGCTTCTTGGTCTTGAGTTAAGATAGTTCTGTTTCTAGTTCAACGGTCCCAGTTAGATTAGACTATAGAGTTGAGATTATGTAGTTCATCTCCGGACAATCAAATCTTAACTGAACTGAGTTGTGTATAGCTTCCGGGAATACTGTGTATTACAATGTATTACTGGGTCCTGCATAGCTTCCGGGAATACTGTGTACTACAATGTATTACTGGGTCCTGCATAGCTTCCAGAAATACTGTGTACTGCAATGTGTAACTGTGCTGAGTTGTAAGCTGATTTGTTGGTGTATTATTTTGTAGAAGTAAACCATTCAGACATCGACCGATGCACGAAGATGATGGAAGCATTCGTATTAATAATCCTATATATAGAGCTACAACTTATGAGGATGAGAATGTAGACCAACCATTTGATCCTGATAAGGTACGTGGTTTTATAGGTTTCTCTTACAGTATATAAAGTAGGGGTTTCATTGAGTATCAATCTGCTGCCTGGAACCTGCAACCCCCCTCAGACAATCTGCAGCCTGGAACCTGCCCCCCCCCTCAGACAATCTGCAGCCTGGAACCTGCCCCCCCCCCTCAGACAATCTGCAGTCTGGAACCTGCCCCCCCTCAGACAATCTGCAGCCTGGAACCTGCCCCCCTCAGACAATCTGCTGCCTGGAACTTGCCTCCCCCTCAGAATCCACTGATAAAATGTCTCTTATCTGACATTTGAAGTTCATTTTAAATCAAAAATATCTTGGGCGAAGCACTGAACACATGTGAAGTGTGGACGATCAGTTTTTGAAAATGTGCTGATGAAAAGCCTAATTTCTGGTGTTTGTAGTTCATTTTCAATTTAAACATACAGGATTGCAGGATCCAAGCATATTTAAACATACAGGGATGCAGGATCCAAGCAAATTTAAACATACAGGGATGCAGGATCCAAGCATACTTAAACATACAGGGATGCAGGATCCAAGCAAATTTAAACATACAGGGATGCAGGATCCAAGCATATTTAAACATACAGGGATGCAGGATCCAAGCATATTTAAACATACAGGGATGCAGGATCCAAGCATATTTAAACATACAGGGATGCAGGATCCAAGCATACTTAAACATACAGGGATGCAGGATCCAAGCATATTTAAACATACAGGAATGCAGGATCCAAGCATATTTAAACATACAGGGATGCAGGATCCAAGCATATTTAAACATACAGGGATGCAGGATCCAAGCAGATTGATTTCCCTTTAGATCAAAGTTTGCCCCTGGATTGAGTAGTTTTCATTCAAGATTTAGATAATCTTAACAAACTGACTTCATCTACGATATTCTAATACGACTTTCTGAATTATGATAAATGCTTAAAATTCTATTTATGAAATTTTATTATTCTCTGATTTAACGCTGCGTAGTTTGCACTTTTAGAGATAGAATAATCAAGCACTGATCTCTGAATTTATCTCTTTAAACCTGAATCCAGTTCTACAGTTATTAGTTAGAATTTGACTCAGAATGGAATCAAATCTTAACTGCCGACTGTCGAACCTGGATCCTGCTCCTATCTAGAATTAAACCTATAGTCGAACTTGAACTAGTAAAACCTAAAGGGCAGAGTCCAGACTGAGGTTTCTGAGTTCAAGAGATCTAAGTCTTGGCTTTGGTCCTTGTAGGTTTTAGTTACAAAGCCTTTACTAATAGCTATTTGAATTATACGCCCTTCTATATAAATTAGGGTGTACCTGCTGCCCCTGTTGCTCCGGCTGACCCTGAACTACAGGTATATTACATGTATAGATGTGTGTGTTGTGTTCTCTTCACTACTCTAGTAAAATGGTTGTTGTTGTAGTAAATGTTTTAGGAATGCAGTTTTAGTTCTGTCTATTGCTGTCTATTTGCTGTCTACTTGTTGTTTTTTTTGCAAATTGATAGATTGAATTGTTGCATGAGGTTTTTTATTTCGAACGCCTAAAAACAGAATATTGATTTTCAACCATTTTCATAGAACAAACGGTTTTGGTTTTAGTTACAGTTTCGAATTCTTGTCCCTTGAATATTTGATTCTCAGTTTAGGTACCAGTCATAAAGTTTTTGCGCAGGATTTTGCTGATTTTCAATACCTTCCCTCTGGTTGTTTATAAGCTTCAAGAGTGCCTCCCCCCTCTAGAAAGCTTCATTTATAAAACTCAGGATTCAGTTCCGCTGTTTCACACTTTATAGTTAAAAAACATAGGAGATGAACTAATTTCAATTCTTGAGTTAAACTTAACGAAAAACTGTGGAATTGGATCCTTAACTGTTTAACTTATCTAAGTTGATATTATAGCTGCATGCATAGTCCGTGTGAAATACCTATTATTTTATTTTAACACAGTTTTACTTGAATATAATTGTTTTATTTTATATTTTCAGCAAACAAATTTCTCGAATCCTGTTTACGATTCCGTGTTTGGGGAGAGTACTGGAACTGCATTACCAGACGAGGAACGCAAAGAATTATTGATTAACGACCAATTAGGAAAAACAGATTTAGACGATCCAAACGTTACATTTGCCTAAATTTTGTAATTGTGACGAAAGACGTAAGAACTTTGGATATTGAGAATGATTAACATAAACACCTATGAATACAGTTATAAAACTTGGTTTCTGGCCAAATTTTGATCTGAAAGGATTGTTGTCGCTTAATTCAAATTGTTAATACGCCAGACAACACGTCGGGTCCGCAGTCAGTTCTCAGAATCTAGAATTCACTGTCACTGAGAACTTGGTTTATATTTGTTTGAGTCTTAAAGTCACACGAAAGCCTCACAATTCAATATGGCTGACAGAAGCTGACGAGAGCTGTCAGCGGTGTTTATTTTTAAACTTATTACACATAGCATTTATTCAGTAAAACATTTGAAGTCGGTATAAAATTGAATAGAAAGCAATAACTTAATTAATATTCATAACTTAATTAATATTCATGAGATTTCAGATACATTTTATGTTTATTATTCTGTTAGTGATGATGCTCAGACAGCCAAACGGCCCAAGTCACAGCGAGGAAGAAATTAATCATTTTTTACTTGTAAAAACTTTTTATTCTATTGATATATGGCAAATAATGGATGTTTTAATGTGTTAACTTTCTATTTCTTTAGTGATAATTTTATTATTGAAGAGTCTTCAAAAGACTGTTAATAACGAAACTAATGGTATAAACGCTACATGAATTATATTTATATATAGAGGTGATTTTTTAGAGAAAAAATCTCTGCTTCATGCGTGCTTGTATCAATTTGCTGCCTGGACTAGCCAGTAGATTCCTGGACCAGGCTCTAGATTCAGGGACTGGCCAGTAGATTCCTGGACCGGGCTGTAGATTCATAGACTAGCCAGATGATTCCTGGATCGGGCTGTAGATTCAGGGACTAGCCAGATAATTCCTGGACCGGGCTGTAGATTCATAGACTAGCCAGATGATTCCTGGATCGGGCTGTAGATTCAGGGACTAGCCAGATGATTCCTGGATCGGGCTGTAGATTCAGGGACTAGCTGGTAGATTCATGAACCAGCCTGCAGATCCAGACTGTTGATTCCTAAACTTGCCGGTACATTCTTGGACCAGCTTGCTGATTTATAGACCAGCCAGTAGATTCATAGACCAGCCTGCTGATTGATAGACCAGCCAGTAGATTGATAGACCAGCCTGCTGATTCATAGACCAGCCAGTAGATTGATAGACCAGCCTGCTGATTGATAGACCAGCCTGCTGATTGATAGACCAGCCTGCTGATTGATAGACCAGCCTGCTGATTGATAGACCAGCCTGCTGATTGATAGACCAGCCAGTAGATTGATACTTGCGTTATGAAGGAGTACATTGTATATATTTGTATGTGCTTTAAGCACTGTGTGTGAAATGTAGCATTTTAAAATGGAATATCATCCTCTGTTTGTAAACTACCTGTATACGTTTATTATCTGTTACGAATTTCGGGTGAATTTTTCACCTTATATAAACAAATGAAGCTTGCTTAAAAAACAGTAACTTTGTATATTAAGAAAATATGTACATAAAAGATAATCTACCATTCCTCGCGTGGTGAATCTTTTCTATACCGGTAGTTTCACAATTTATTTAACTGAATCGGACAATATTGAAGTAGAAAATGGTTTTATTTGTTTATGGGGAATGTTTTCGGGCATTAAAAGCTCTCTAACCAGTCGTGATGCTATACATGTAATATCAGCCAAGCTATTATTAGTATTTTATATGGTTATTATGAAACCATTTTCTCCTTCAAATTAAATAGATGAAGAATGAATACTATTTTTGTAAGAACTGTTTTTGTCCAGAGCATAAAGTTGTTTCTTTTTGTTTTATTTCGATGTAGAATTATTCCCAATGTTTACCGTAATAAATAACTAAGTTTCCCCCTTTTTCTACTCCTTGCTTTTAAGTTAATTAAACCTTTTTCAATTGTGTATATTTAACTTAGAATATATTTATGTTTTTGTAAACAGAAAAAGATCTTCCTATTCAAAACAAAGAGACCATCATATTCAGTCTTAATCTGCCAGACTTGCTTAATTCATTTCAGATGACCATTACGTTGATGACAGTTGTATGTCTGATGACTTAAACGAGTTTGACTTTACACATCTTAAATCTTAGAAAAATATAGATATGATTGATTTATGGATAACTTAGAACTTGAATGTTTAAAACATCCGATGGATTGAACCAGAAAATCGAGGCCCCTTCTTAATATTCACTGTGGTTCGCTATTTCTCAATCTCAATGTTGTCCTATAAAGAGTTACCCATATTTCATGTAATTTTCCAACGATATAAAGTACGTATAAACGTGAATATTGTAAAAAGTTGATTTTGGTTTTTCGAGAAGACAAGACCATTGATCTTCTCTGTGATTAGGGGAAGTGCCTAACCGAGTGTAACGTGCTATTTGCTAAAGATGTAAAAATAAAAGAAATCATGTTTTTCACTTGTCAAAAAAACAGTGAGTAAAATATATGTCGTCTTTGTAGTAAAAGTAATGAGTTTAATTCGTTCTTGTTTGAGGCTGGTTTTTCGCTTTTTTCAAAGGCAGAGTTGCTAAAATTGAATATCGTTACCTAAAGAAATATGGAAATGTCATTAGAAATTTAAGACGGATTCATAGTATAAGACTTAATTAGAATAAGGCGACACGCAGGTCCGTTTTTGTATGTAATAGGGAAATTTACGTTCCGGCGATAAAAATGTGCTATCATTTTAGTTCACAAAAAATCCGCTATCGTTATCTTTAGGGGCAGCACTGAACGGTTGAGATCTAATACAGCCTCGCGTTCTACTGTGGCATGTGAGGACTACCGAATCTCGCACGAGCCCCTGACTGCGTCCAAATACTTTGAAAAGGATTCACCCCCCCCCCCCATTAATAATACCCATTAGCTGAAAGAAATTTGAGAAGGTGATGCTGAACGTTGAATCGCATCCCGAGGCCCGAAAACCAACAAAACCGTCAGGTGCTGCCACACCAGCACACTGGCGATCAGCTGATAGCTGGGTAAGTAAACAGTGGAAAGTCCCCAAAATGTTTCGCTGTGTAAGTCATTCATGTGTGACATTTGCTATTGCAGGCGTGACGAGCAGGGGTGTGAGACACTAGGGGAGGTCACTGATCAGTTTAGACGGGTTTAAGGGCTAGGGTGGGTGCACATGGCATGGGCCAGCCGCAGCCCTCCACCAAAAATTATTCATTATTGATTCCTGAAGAACAAAACAGACTTCACTAAATAATTAAAAGAAGACCTAATTAAAACCAATTAATTGATTATATTTGAGTGTTTATTTAATGTTATTTACTGTTAGTTGACGCATGGTCAATGGTACAAATAGCTTGCAGGAGCTGCCCTTTATATTCACTCAACTCAAACTGGTTCTGACTGAGAATTTACTGGTGTCGTAGTCTGTCTGGGGTCATCTAAGGGGTTCAGGGTTCTGGACCCCTGCCTGCCTGTTTGGGATGCTCTCTTGTTGTCGGGACAGCGATTGTTAAAACCTGCTGCGAATTTGACGCCAAACTCTTTTTTTTAGAAATTATGTAAGACCTTGTGACCTTTGTAAGTTAGTTAGTTACCTAATTGTTGGTGGAAAGCTTTTATAATCAGATGGTTTTATGGTTAAACCACGTACAGGCGAGTCATATTGTTTACTCAAATATCCTATCTCATATCTAGACAGGTCATCATTCGCTGTACCTGTGACCCTCAGAACTCTACTGAAATAACATTCGTGATATTCGAATGCCAAATGTCATATCTATTCACCGATAACTTCATTATTGTCTTTATTACATATTATACGGGTATAATATCTGAGAGTGGTTGCAATTTAGAAAAAATTAACATTTTATCTGTGTAATTACAAAAAACCATTCCAGGTAAAGATATAATTTGTGAGTAATTGTAAATCCGGTTTAGTCGGTATATGCAGATAAGGGATTGATTTTGAAAGTTGAAGTTCATATTGAATTCACCTCGTCGCGTGTGCGTACGTTAGGCAGTCATTGTTGAGATATAAACCCGACACCTCAAACTGTGTCGTCGTCGTAGTAATCAAAGGTTTGCATTTTCAGTCTTTCAGTGATTCAAATGAGTGATAAATATTTTAATAATTTTAACACCAAATTCCGCAGCTTAATACTACACAGTTGAAATGGTTCTTTTCTAAAATTCTGATTCTGTTCAAAATGTTTATTTCTGATTGTAAAACTTGATCCTGTTTCTTCGAATTCATCATTCCTAAATTTATTTTGTGGAGCTCAACCCTAGAATGATTCTAATTACTGGTGACAAACTCTTTTCTAAATGTTTAACGATTTAAATTGGTCATAATTAGTTTTGTGGAATTGGATCATATAGCTATCATTAGTTATGTGTATGGAATGAAAAGGTGGGTGTATTGTTCCCACACTGGTTAAACAGCCAAAAATGACCTTTCACAGTCAAAGGAGTATCCCTCAGTCCATGGTTTAGTTTTATGATCAGGTATTTTCTCATCTTGGTATAATAAATCCATCAGATTATAGAAGCTTATGACACCAATGACACCAATGGTTAGGTCACTGTGTGTGTCATAATAAATCATTATTATAAACCATGAATTTTGAGTCTTCATTTCATACGTTTCAGGTTTGGAAAATGTGTTGAATTTATAATTTGTGTAAAAGCGATGTGAAACGGAAAACAGAAATGACACAAACGTCGACAGCCGCTGAGCAGAAAGATCTGCTTAAACCCAGCGGTAAAAATCAGAAATCTGATTTACAGAACGGAGATGTTAAAGATGTGAAGCCGGATGAGGATGAAATAGCTGAAGGTGGATACGGATGGCTCGTCTGTTTCGCGTCGTTCTGGACAAACGGAACCGTATTCGGAACTATCAATACATTTGGTATATTCTATCAGGCGATGTTAAAGGAATATACAACTGAGAAAGATAGCAGTGATATCAGTTTTAAAACGGGTACGTCTCTAAAATCAGTCGACGGAAAAACACCAACAATATCCTCTATAATCTCACTTCTCCTTTGGGATTTTGTATCATTGATATAATAACACAAACTGTGTTTCAATAAAGGTTATAATATCCCCTATTCATACCCCATTTTCCTCTTAACTGACACAGTCTGAAAGCAGTTTTTCTGGGGTGTTCAAAAAATTCAGAAATTTTTATCTTACTTACACAGTCTTATAGCATTATTTTCATTGTTTATCGGATTTTATATCATTACAACACAAACTCAAAGCATGTTACCCTGATGTTTGTAAAATCCCCCATTTATTTTTCCATTACTCTTACTGACAATCTTTAAGCAGCTTTCAGCCCTTTCTGCCATATATGTTATCTTATAATTCTGACTAAGTGTTTTGGACAAAAATATTGAGATCGATTTTTTAAAAAGGCGCATTGTAGTACGCGGTAGTGTGAATCGACCCCTGGGAATCATATAGATTAATCTATATATCGGATTAATGTAAAGCTTGTTGTCATATGACAGTCTCGTCTCATCCATTTCAAACAATGAGAATAATAACCTATATTTGTACTGCATTAACTATTGTTTATTAATAGCAGTAAATTGTAAATTAAAACCTGACCTCGACGTGGTTCCTATGATCCATTTTGAATTTGAATTAGTTGTTATAACAAAAATATCAGGACTCGGTTCTACAGTTGTGAGTTTATAGTAGTATAAGTGGGGTTACTATTAGATTTACAATCCGTTACTGCTAGTCTTTGATAAAATTGAGCTGAATTCTAATGGACTCTTTAACGGATATCAGTCAGTGTCTGATGAATATTAAAGTCCAAAGTCTATCACATACTTTCAATACAATAGGTACAACTAATATAGTCAGGTTTATAAAGGAAATGTGACCTAGAATTTACACAACTGCATTAATTAGATTTCTACTGCATAATACATAATAAGGTTTCCATTTGACGTAAAGATTTTTTTTTTTAGATTCATTTGCCGTTTGAAAAAGGTTCCTGTAAAAGTTTCTTTTCAATGCGACTTGTAAGAACATAGAAAATGACGTATTCTATTCTTGCTATTGTTAATAGTAAACTGTACAGTTTTTGGTCCCTTTGTGAAAATAACATGAATGATGATTGTATTCCACATCAATTTCATAGAATTAACTGATTCCAGTTTTATATTTCACTCAATATTTGTTTAACTGTAAATATCTTCTTAGACTAGAACGAATATCTGTCGGTTTTAGGAAAGATTTATTGTACTAAACACAGTGTTTAAATCTTATAGTTGGAAGAATAAGAATTGATTCATCAGGGTCTCACCGAGACAAATGTTAGGAATTTCTTCTGTCGAAAAAAGTCCGAGAAGTCATCTAAAAATCTGAGAAAAGTCGGGGAAATTTGTTGAGATTGTTAGATCACGCTTAAAATCGAGCAGGTTTTGTCTACGACTCACGTATATGACTGTGTTTATTGATTGGATTCTTAACAGATCAGAGTCGGGGAAAACAATTTAGTGGCCAACCTGTTCATTCATTCAATTCTCAATATAATTCAGGAATCCAGTTCCGCATTTAAAACTAGTTCATTTCAAATGTGTTTAAAACTTATTATTATTATTTAACCATATTTGGTTCTTTATTCAATAAAATACTGCTTTAAACCATAAAACATTGATACATCATGAATTCAGATATTGTAGCTGTAATGATGTGTGTTTTATTTATTTCAGCGTGGGTCGGATCAGTAACTATAGGAATGGTATTCTTCATGTCGCCGATAGTGAGTATAGTTACAGACCGTATCGGGATTCGGAAGACGGCGTTCGCCGGTGCAAGTCTAGCGTTTATCGGAATGTTATCGAGTTCGTTCGTTAAACGGTTAGAATTGTTGTATCTAACGTACGGATTGTTGCTAGGTATCGGCTCGTCGTTCGTTTATACGCCGTCGCTCATTATACTCGGACACTACTTCCAGCGCCACCTGGGGATCGCTAACGGAATCGTAACGTTCGGTAGCGCCGTTTTTACGATCGTGCTGCCGTTCGCGTTAAAGGAGATGTTAAAACTGATCGGTTTAAGTCACACGCTTCAAGCGATGAGCTCCCTCTATTTCATACTCATATTTCTTACGTTGCTATGGAAACCCGTATTGAAACATAAACACTCGGAATTAAATCACTTGTTGTCGACGGAGAGTTTAGTTCGCGCTGTCGGCGGCTGCTGTCGATTCATCGGTAAATATTTGAATATGGGAATCTGGAGGAATCGAGCGTACGTGATCTGGGTGCTGTCAGTAGGAACTGCGTTATTCGGTTACTTCGTGCCTTTCGTCCATTTGGTAAGTAACGTTTCGATCCTCCCTCGGAGGGGATTCATCGCGAGACTGCCTACACTGATCAGATTGCCTGTGAGCTACAGATAACCATTGAGATATTAACCCTGGGTAGATAATGTTTTCTGATTGGCTTATATCGGCATCATGGCTCATGGCGCGAGTACTTGACCGCTTGGCTCCAATCAGGCAGGGTATTTTGCATTGGCTTAGTCTCACGATGCCATCAGGTTTGAATCCCTGTCGAGGGAGGAGAGAATGAATCCCGCCCTTGAATTCTGTTATTAATTGTAGAATGTTGTTTATATTTCAGGTGAAATACACAAACGAAAATCTACCCGGTTCGAATCCAGAACTGTTGATTATGTGTATAGGTGGCGTATCAGGAGTTTCTCGATTAGCCGCCGGAAAATTATCCGATTCTCCAAAAATCAATCGCATTCGTCTTCAACAAGGATCGTTTGCAATAATGGGAATATTGACGACGTTGATACCGCTGGCGAACGCGTTCTGGCAACTGGCTATAATCTGTGTTATAATGGGTTTATGTGACGGAACGTTTGTTTGTTTGTTAGGCCCGATAGCGTTCGATATCGTCGGCCCGAGAGGGGCGTCTCAAGCGATGGGTTTCCTCTTGGGTTTATTGTCGATACCGATGACCGCGGGGCCTCCGATTGCTGGTAAGTTATAATATCAAAAACACCTGTAACAACAGTTAAACCTCTCAACAATAAATCCAGTTAAACCTCTTTACAACCAATGCCTTTAATTCTCGCTGTACAGAGATTAGAACGTTACGCCACCTTGTGGTCACTCAACTCATTAATTTCCCAGGTTAATGAGTATCATACAGATATAACTATTCAATAGGATTATGGGTATATTGTGTGTAGGGTATGAAATGGTTAACACTATTACAGTAAACACCTTTGACCGTGTGGTCATCCGTGGTCACATGGATACTGTTTACTGTTCAAATGTATATTAAATTCTGGATAAAGTTTTCTGCGTTTGCTGTAGAGAGGTTTAACTATAGAGAGATTCTCATATACTTAAAAACAAACGAGGAAATTTTGTTGCAAGTTTTCAAAGCAATCTTTGTAATAGCCATGCTTTGGTTTATGTACTACTGAAATCACCTGATTTCAAAGTCCGACTGAAATGTGACACTGTTACGATATCGATACTAAAGTTCAAATGTTCTACGTAGATCCCACCGTGTGATTTTATTTTTTGATTTATCGTTTTATATCCAGATATAAAAAAAAACAAATTTCCATGAATTTTATTATTGTTAGTTATTCATGATGAATGATTGTATTTTCTCTCAAGGACATTCAAAGGTCACGATAGGTAAAAAACACAATATCCGTGTTGATGCGATGAGGAGAGAATCCCACAATGATAATAAAATGAATAAACTACTATCTCGAAGTTTCATTTTCGGACTTTTTATTATCATTGTGGGATTCTCTCCTCACATTCAAAGGTCACTGTGATTATTAATACATGAGACCAATTGCGATTTTTACAGCCCAAAAATGGTCTGAAATCTTGTCTTTAAGTTTGGCTATATAGAATTGAAATAGTCTAAGACTGGTGTTGAATCTAAAGCTATGACTGACCGTTTGAAATATTGACCTCTGAATTTTAGTCATAATTTCAGGAAACTTGGTCAAACTTATCGTCAAACTCTGGATGAGTGTACTGAAATACAGTCAACCCCCGATATACCGCCCTCCCATATACCGCCAACCCGCCTACCGCCAGGTTTTCTCAATGTACGTCTCTATACAAATACATAGTAAAACCCCCCCGATATACCGCCCTCCCATATACCGCCACCCCGCCTACCACCACCCCGCCTACCACCAGGTTATCTCAATGTACATCTCAATACAAATACATAGTTAAACACCCCCGATATACCACCATACTTTCTAAACCGCCAAAATCGTTTTGCATCGATGTGGGCGGTATATCGGGGGCTGACTGTTAACTCATTGTCATTGTGTTTTTATATCTGATGCTATGATTTCTTGTTTTTGAAGGGTTATTATACGACGTAATGGGTTCGTATAACGTAGCGTTTCATTGCGCGGGGGCGCCGCCTCTGATCGGTGCTATTATCATGTTCTTTATTCCGAAGCTTGTACAAGTATGTATAAACATAAACGTAGAATCTAATTGATTTAATGTCACAATTAAAGTATTTGAATTAAACAGTAATTTCTAAAACTGATTGTGGAATATTGATTATTTGTTATTTCCAGCATTTCCCGGCTGTAACGCACGCTGAAGAGGAAATCATCATGTCGAAATTAAATCTCTACGGAGACGATGGAAAACAAGGTAAATTCAGTAGTTAACTCTTCGAGTCGTCGTCCTTGTTGTCAGGATTATTTTGACGTTTATCTTTTCATACCTTAACATACAGGACCAAGTTCCACAGTTGTGAGTTAGAGTTAACTCTGAGTTAAACTTAGTTCATTTTCAATGTTTTAACCCAGGGTCAAATCTTAACTCAGAACTGTGGAACTGGACCCTGTAGTTTTGCATCATTTGTTACTTGTCTTGAGAAGGGGTATATGTTAACCCGAAAACGTTCCACTTATTCAACATGATTTATATATATATGGACAATGAAACTGTTTGTTCTTTTATGAATTTTTATTTTGACGTTTATTGATTAATTTCAGATGAGTTTAAATTACATTCGAGTGGAGTTTGGCATCGAGGTGAATTAATGGATTATATCCCGCCGACTCGACGGAGGTCGTCTGCTGCCGGTCATCGTCAAGAGTTACTCGTATTAAACAGCAGTTTAAACCTATCAAACCTCGTTAAACCTCACGAGGCTGTTGTTCAATTTGACGAGCACCCGGCTACCGCCGTTATTAGTAACGGTCATAGTTCACACCAGGTGGAGCCACTCGATGAAAACAATGAAAATAACTCGGATGAAATATCGGAAAGAGAGTCAGTTATTTGAACAATTCATTAAAGCAGAACTATCCTGTGACCAGGTGAACTATCCTGTGACCTGGTGAACTATCCTGTGACCTGGTGAACTATCCTGTGACCTGGTGAACTATCCTGTGACCAGGTGAACTATCCTGTGACCAGGTGAACTATCCTGTAACCAGGTGAACTATCCTGTGACCAGGTGAACTATCCTGTGATCAGGTGAACTATCCTGTGACCAGGTGAACTATCCTGTGACCAGGTGAACTATCCTGTGACCAGGTAAACTATCGTGTGACCAGGTGAACTATCCTGTGACCAGGTGAACTATCCTGTGACCAGGTGAACTATCCTGTGACCAGGTGAACTATCCTGTGACCAGGTGAACTATCCTGTGACCAGGTGAACTATCCTGTGACCAGGTGAACTATCCTGTGACCAGGTGAACTATCCTGTGACCAGGTGAACTATCCTGTGACCAGGTGAACTATCCTGTGACCTGGTGAACTATCCTGTGACCAGGTGAACTATCCTATGACCCGGTCGAGGGGTTTGTGAACTATCCTATGACCAGGTTGAGGGGTTAGAAAATAAATTTACTACCATGCTGCTTAGTATTTTCTGTGTTTTCTGCTATAAAACTGTTAATATAAAATATACCTGTGTGTATTGTATGATTAGATTTTATGTATGTATTTTAATGTTTCTGAAAACATCGAGCTTTATTTCTTTTTTTAACGAAATTGATTTGGGAGTAATCAAAAATGCTCAAGAATCAAAATGCTGCCCGGTCATTTTGTCGGTTTTGACATTTTATGTGGTTATGATGTTTTAATAACTTAGTTCTTATGAATATTATCTGTGCTTCAAACGGTCCAAACCTTGTTTTATTTGGATATGTTCACTGTTTTTATGGCAACTTGTCAAAATCAAATCACAATTCTGATGATTGTATTTTTTCTGAATTTTATCTGGGTATTTTTTGTTGAAAAATGAAAGTCGTATTGGTGATTTGATTGAACTTGTATTATAAATGTTAGAGACTGTTGATTGTTTGAATGCGAGCGTTTAACATTAGAACCCCGAGTGACGTATTTACTCATTGCGTTTAAAAGTCTTAAAAACAGTAAGATAAGACATGACTTAAATTAGAGAGATTTCAGAAGACACAGGATGAAACAGTGCTAAGTTTACTGATTGATTTGAGGTAAAAGTTATCAGAATGCTGAACACCGAGTCAATTAGTTCATACTTCTCTTCAGGTGACTTTGTTAATGTTACTTAAATTATATATCAGCGCATTGTATTACATTGTAATATTCAGACTAGGAGGTCAAGGTTATTATGTAGATTTGTCTGATATATTGTGTACCTACTTCTAAATGCTAAATGATAATAAAATCTTTCATTATCTGATAAATCTTCCATTTTGCTATTTCATTATTATTCGGGATGTTACAGGGAGCCGGGATGAGATTAATGGAAACCATGTCACCTATAACTGATATCAGTCACTAAATGAGCTGGACACCAATAGGCCCTGCCCTATCGGCCTACAACTGTCCGTTACATAAATGATGACGATGATGTCCCGGGTTCGAACCCATTCCATCGCCGCAGAAACTGATTCTAATTACTGTCATTGAATGGGTCTGGTGCTAAATAGATGATAAATTAGGCCAGACTCTAAACCAAGTCTTCTGACTGGTACTGATTCAATACGATATATAGGCTACTTTTTAACGATATGTTCGCCATCTATTGGAATTTTGCTGAACTATCAAATCAGAATTAACCGCGATGGCGAACAAAAGCTAAATTTCGCAAACGCCATCTATCGGAAATATAGTTAGAAAAAATAGTAATGTCTCGGGTTCGAACCCAGTAATTACTGATACTCATTCCATGTGTATTCCGTGTAAATATTAATAGACTTCATGTCTGAGCAGCTGAGATGAAACTCCCCTTTCTGTTCATTGGGTTATGTGCGACTAAATCAAATGAATCTTGATTCGGCACTATTTAAATAAGATACGATGCATTTATCCATTTTCTGCAAAATAGATTCACTTGACTCTTTCGCGAAATTTCAACTAAAGTAAAACATGTTTCAAACAAGTTCTAACAATAGTTTACGAGATAAACGAGCTGCATTTGATGAATGAGAAATGATGAAATGTGTCGTAAACAGTCTGTCGAATTCAATCGTCGAAACGAGACAATTCTATAGAGAATCAGCCTATAATGAGTGGACTCAACATTCAATTGACTAATAAAGAAAATTCAACTCAGATAGTTTCATACAATATTATTAGAACAGTCTTACACAGAGCTACGATCATTTATCTGAATCTTCAGGATCCAGTTCCGCAGTTCGGAGTTAAGATTTGACCCTGGGTTAAAACAGTGAAAATGAACTAACTTTAACTCAGAGTTAACTCTAACTCACAACTGTGGAACCGGGTCCAGAGGTACTGCTGATAAAAGTTTGATAACATTTCTAGTATCAGTACCACAATGAGTGGTACAGCAATGCAACTCACCTCGTGTCAACGGTTTCAAACTCGTCCGGTTCAATTCAGATTAAAATTCAATATATTTGGGATGTTATCTCCCCGCGTCAGTACTGGTTATAACATTCAACGCATTCACGCTGTTTGTTCTAAAACGATTTAAATCTGATGTTTATTTTCTCATCAAAATTCTCGCTATGATCGCTATACAATCATTCTGTATCCGCTGAGAACTGCGTACATTTACACCGTTTTGGTAGTTAATTGGATAACTGGTATTTTGGGTGGATTTTTATTTCAATATCTTTGCCGTTTTTCTATATATTTCAGATGACACGTAACTGGTGCACTGTACTGCTCAGTCTAGAGCGGTTAATCGTCGTATTGCTTCCAATGAAAACTCGTAAAATTCCCCTAAAATCAATCTGGAAATAGGCGATATTGTTTATTTCATTGCTGAGTTTTTTCGGATATTTCTGTCAAATTTTACCCACAAACCATCTTGAAATCCTGAAATGTCCAGAATATTGGCCATACATAACACGGCGTACCACGTGGATCCGGTATGCTGGTAACATTGGATACTGGTATTACGACTTTTCGGAGAGGTTTTTATACCTGTACCTAACAAACTGTGACGATTCCAATGTGCATTTTAGTTTTTATCAATTCGATTCTGATTTCGGTGACATTTTACCGTCGGGTTACTCGACGTGCAGAACTCGGTGTAAGTGATGAATCGTCTAGAAGAGAAATGAGGGTTTTAAGGATGGTTTTATCAGTAGTTTTATTGTCTGTCATTTGTAAAGGTTTCGGTTTTGTGGACCGTTAAAGGGATTTACGTCACATCAGAAATCCTTAGGCACTGTTTGAGGATGATCCATTATGGATCGCGCTTATGATCGCGCTTATTGCTAACACTCTACGTCCAATAATTAAGTCAATATCTCAAGGAACCTATTTAGTATTCAATCCATACGAAAGAAATATCTTTAAATGAAAAAATGGGACAGAAATATACAAAAATAATGATCTCAACTTCCAGTTTTCCCAGCAGCAAAAAAAGGCCAACCCTAGTTGCAGCATAACACTAACCCTAGCTCGACAATTTCCCTAACCCTAGCTCGACTGAGACTCGAACTCGGGCCCCTCACGTGCAAACACAGAGTGTCTACCACTAGACCCAAGAGTTCTGGTGAATGACACCGCTTGTTAGTTAACCTAAGCACGTATATTCACCAGGCCAACACTAGGGTTTCTGCGTTTATTCACCAGGCCAACACTAGGATTTCTGCGTTTTTCACCAGGCCAACACTACGGTTTCTGCGTTTATTAAACAGGCCAACACTAGGGTTTCTGCGTTTATTCACCAGGCCAACACTTGGGTTTCTGCGGTTTATTCACCAGGCCAACACTAGGGTTATTGACCATACGTTACATGGCGCTCCGAAACGAAGCCGATCCGTTACACCTCTATTGATATCGCTTACTGGATTTTTAGTTTTTCGGCAAGGTTTTTATTCATGTAACTAACTGTGACGATTCCACTGTTCTGTTTGTTTTTTATAAATCTAATTCTGATTTCGGTGACATTTTACCGTCGGGTAACTCGACGTTCACAGCTCGGTGTAACTGAATCATCTAGAAGAGAAATGAGGGTTTTAAGGTGGTTTTATCAGTAGTTCTAGTGTTTATTATTTGTGAAGGCTTTGGTTTGTCGACCGTTTAAGACCGCTAGGTTGCATCGCTTTTAGGACCACGCCTTATGGTTTTAGACAAATCACTTTGACATTTTCAATCATTGATTCCTCAGTAAACTTTAACATACATTGTGTGACAAATGAGAAATTCAGAAAAACAGCCTTTAAAATAATTAAATAAGAACTAATGAAATCCTGGAAACATTGAACCTCAGGTCAATGGGCACCAAACATAGATTAACTAACCCGTGGCACCAGTATATAGTGAGCCGAAGACTTCCAACTGAGACGGAATATTACATGTGGTGCCTTGGAAGTTTGTATACAAATACCGCCGTCCCGCTGGATCCCTTATTAAAGCATCTTCTATTCTATAAAAAACACAATCTTGTAATTTGGTCCAAAAATTAAAAAATCGAAGGTCATCCGTAACCCTCGGGACCCTCGGGACTCGAACCCGGGTCTCTGACATGGAAACCCAGAGTGTCAACCACTAGACCATAGAGTTCTGGTGGCTGACGAAGTATATGAGTTTGTCCGGCCAGTGTAGTGACTGGTGACCACTGGTGATCACACCTGATTGGTCACCAGTCACCAATCAGGTGTTGACTATATTCGCTAATAATACACCCTATCATTCACCGTTGTCCAGTCCGTTACTAGGGAAATTCCAAGGTCACTACAGTTCTCAGTTGTAATGATGATGGCTGATGATAACCTGGGCCCGTTTTCATAGACTGAGTATCAAAGTTATTCCTAGGGGTAAATCCTCAATCTGGTTGACAACCACCATAGTTACAATGAGAAACCATGGTGATAACTGATAAATTTCAAAACATTCCTGGGGACTATTTTTCTTCCGCAGTTCATCTCGACTAATGGTAAAGTTCACTTTCACGTTATATATGTTGCTCTGCTGTGTAAATTAACATTTTAAAATTGCAAAATAAATTTGCTGTGTCGTTTTTAACATTTCCAACACGATACAGATACTGATATTGCTGCAGCGCTAATTGGGGTTTGGTCGACACCAAACACAATCTGTTTCGCTCTCATGTAGCGTAGAACGGACCGCGGCATCATCCGCTCCTTTGGAATATCTGGAATAGCGAAACGTCAGTATTGCATGCAAGTCGCTTGAAAATGTCACGTGGTTATTGTACGATCAGATCCTATATATTGAAGATTGGAATCTACATTCAATTCACTCTTCACTAAGAGACAATTCAAACAGATTCATTCAATAACAGATTTTCTAATGCTGATGAAAACGCTTGATAACATTTCTAATATCAGCAGTACTACAATGAGTGGTCCAGCAATGCAACTCGACTGGTGTCAGATATTTCAAACTCAACCGGTTCAATTCAGGTTAAAATTCAGTGTGTTAATGTATTTGGGATGTTATCTACCCGCGTCAGTACTGGGTATAACATTTAACGCATTCACGCTGTTTGTTCTAAAACGATTTAAATCTGATGTTTATTTTCTAATCAAAATTCTCGCTTTAAACGATCTTTTGTTTATGATCACGACATTCATTCTGTATCCGCTGAGAACTGCGTACATTTACGCCGTTTTGGGAGATATTGTGTTTCGCGTAGATGACTGGTTTTTCGGGTGGATTTTTATTACAATATCTTTGCCGTTTTTCTATATATTTCAGATGACGCGTAACTGGTGCACTGTACTGCTCAGTCTAGAGCGGTTAATCGTCGTATTGTTTCCTATCAAATCCCGTAGAATTCCCAAAAAGTTTATCTCAAAATATACGATGTTGTTTATTTCATTGCTTGGATTTTGCGGACATTTCTGTCGATTTCTACCTCGATTGCATCTAGGATTCTTGAACTGTCCAGATTATTGGCCATACATTACGCGACGTACACCTACCACGTGGATCCGGTGGCACAGTATAAGGCTGGGATACTGGGTTTTCTCGTTATCGGAGATATATCTTTTCCTGTACCTAACCGTGTCCATTCCAATGTGCTTTTTAGTTTTTATCAATTCGATTCTTATTTCGGTGACATTTTATCGTCGGGTTACTCGACGTTCAAAGCTCGGTGTAACTGATGAATCGTCTAGAAGAGAAATGAGGGTTTTAAGGATGGTTTTATCTGTAGTTCTAGTGTTTTTCATTTGTGAAGGTTTCGGTTTTGTCGACCGTAATACTAGACTGTTCCACTTTAGAATGCGCGATCTCACCGTTGGTTTTAGACAAATCGCTTTGGCATTTTCTATCATTGATTCTTCAGTAAACTTTATCATATATTGTTCGACAAATGAGAAATTCAGAAAGACATCTATTGATATTGTAAGTAAAGCCTGCTCTAAGAGAGTTTTGTGATGAATTGTTGCCGATGCGAAGTTGAGATGATCTATCAGTAAATAGACGTAATTGATAAAACCTCGATGGCCGTTATGGAGCGGTAGAATTGATTCGTTGAAACTTCACATCAATTATAGCTGAAATTTCATCATTTCATTTGTACCATTACATATTGCGAAATGAATTAAGGTTTGGTCGACACCAGACACAATCTATCTCTCTTTCTCTCTCTCTATCGCGCGGCGGAGTAGTCGGACCGCGGCATCATCCGCTCCTATGGATAATCGGGAAACTTAACGACTCAATCCGAGCCGCTTCAAGATGGTTCACATGGTTACGTAGCGATAAATCATCGAAAGCAATTTACGTGATATATTTACGAATTTTTGGAGCCTTCCCCGTCATGATACTCGGCATTCTGTTAAACATTTTGATTATCGTTACATTAAGAGCTCAGAGTTTAACTCACATCTCGTTTTGTCTTTTACGCTGGTTGGCTTTCTGGACATCATGTTTCTGATCTGGCGCTGAATACAAGGACCAGTACGTTTTTTACTAGCAGTTCTCATGCAAGGAGAGTTTATATCTGGTATTCTTATTATATGCCATTATGGTTTTATGTCCTAGCATTTGTACCACGATATATATCTCAATTAACACGCAACTGGATAACTGTCGGATATATCAGTAGTTTTGCTATTTTGTGAAGGTTTCGGTTTTGTCGACCGGTTAAGAGATTAAGGTCAAATCAGTTTTAGGACCACCGTTGGTTTCGAACAAATCGCTTTGGCATTTTCTATCATTGATTCTTCAGTAAATTTTATCATATATTGTGTGACAAATGGGAAATTCAGAAAGACATCCGTTAAAGCCTGTTAGAAATGGATTTAGACCAGGGTTGACCAAGTGTGCGAACCCGGTAATCACTGATACACATTTCAAGTGTTCCCGATGCTGTGTAGATATTGCCCTCCGACGAACCAACAGCTGAGGAGGAATTAACCCCCCCCCCCCCACTTCTTGGATGAGAAATCTGAAAAAATGACTAAATCATGTAATTTAGGGACTAAACTATCTTACACGACGGTCCCAAAATATACAACGCTAATCAGTAATCTAGACGGCGTCAATCCCTATTTTAAGATTTAAAAAAACACGCAAAACCAGACGTAGCGTGATGAATAACCCTAACCATATGACGCCATAACCCTAACCCTAGTTCCAGAATAACCCTAACCCTAGCTCGATTGAGACTCGAACTCGGGTCTCGAACCTGCCAAACCAGAGTGTCTACCACTAGACCATAGAATTCTGGTGACTGGCTAGGTTTGTAAGTTTGTCTGGTCAGTGTGGGTGACTGGTGACTGGTCACGTGTGGTGACTATTCACTAACAATACCATCGTCAGATGCAGTCGAACTTCAAGAAATCTTCCTCCTTTACCAGACGAATGGAACGCGTATGATAAACTGCAGGATTCTTCGCGCCACTTTTCGGGGCCAATGTTGAATTCTTCATCTAATTTTTACCGCACAGTATTGTAAAGAGTACGTTTAGTACGAAACAGTTCTGAGACGAGACCGATCTATCAAAGAAACGCAATGGTAGAATAAATCGTATTCATTTCCAGTCACTTGTCCTAAAAATCTTGAATTTTTTTTCTAAAAGATGGACGAGATACAGGCACTGTCGTGCCCCCTAGTGCAAGAAATATGATCTAATCTTATATAGGGAATCGGTTGTTATTTGATAAAAGTAGCTCTAATTAAACTGAGTCCACTCCGTAATCCCTCAACCGATCCCGTACATCGGGCACCGCCGAAATGGGTTTGACGCAGTCACAGGGAAGCGAGTTTGACGCTAGCACAGGGAAGCGAGTATGACGCTAGCACAGGGAAGCGAGGAAGGGAAGTTGGTCGGGAAAACCCCTCAAATGAGTCGAAGATGCCGGGTGAATTAAATGATAATTCTAAACCTAACAGTCACAGTTTTGAATGGCAGGAATCAGTGAATTGTTTAGAATTCTCTGAGTATGAAACGAGTCAGAATCTATTAGCAATAGGAGGAGAAACTAGAGTTTCAATACTCTCCATTACACTTCATGTAGGTAAACTCAACTGCGTCAGGTTCGAATCCCGCTAATCGTTATTTTCAATGTCGAATCGTTTGTTTTTTAAGGATGACAATAAAGACAGTTGGTTGGAAGTAGAAACAATACGTGAATTTCATCATGGTTATAAAGTTCTGTCTATTTGTTGGAGCAATGCTACGTCATTGAATGTTTTACCGAAATGTCTCAGGTTTGTTCTATTTCTTCTGACAGTAAAACCTATGAATCAATTACAATTGACTTAAACTAAGTGAATTTTCTTATGAATTTAGATTCTGTACGGTCGGAGCTGATAAGAAATTACGATGTTTCAATTCTGATTTGAAATCTGATGATTCAGTTCGTGTAAGTGTAAGAGCTTGTCAAACTACTGATCTAAATCATGAATTAACAACCAACAATTTTAAGAAACCAATTATGAAAGTTATTATTTTGATATTTAAATTCCTGTGATCTATTTACAAAACTGATTTGTTACCGAAAACCATTTCTGTTTTCGATGAACATTAGATCAGTAGATCTTCATGGGATGACTTCAGCAGCAGTGAGTTACACTGTATACTACAATGTATTTACGATGTATTTATAGGTAATTGAAGGTCACACAGATTACATCAATGATGTAACGTTTGATCCCGATAAAGGAGATCAGATCGCCACTGTTAGCGATGATTTAAGTTGTCGTATATTTGATTCTACCGATGGTTCGCAGAAGGTTCTATTTCCGCTGGGATCACCGGGAATGAGCGTCTGTTGGCATCAAGAAGATCCTTTAAAGGTAAAATCATAACTCAAACATTAATGGGTTCGAGTCCTGCTGGCTGCTTACAGTGTGCGGGAAACACTTCAAAAGCTGTGATCCCGTCGTGAGGTTAAATGAACAATCCCATAAGGGTTAGTTTTGGGAAACCAAGATCCAAGCGACGTTAAGCCAAAAACAAACAAATACTTAACAACTGAACAATAAAGTTAGAATCGTCATTTCACTTGCAATAGTAGAACATAACTTTGAGAACTCATTGTTAAAATGCACCTTAACTCAAATCATTGGGTGCCCTGAGATTTCAGTATATTGAAGTTTAAAAGACATTCTATTGCAATGGTTTTAAGATTATTGTTTGAGTTATGATTCAGTAGACATCTCTCAGTGTTGTTCTCTGGACTCAGTTCCCCAGTTTAGAGTTAGGATTTTGACTCAAAAGTTAACGCAGAATAAACGTAATTCAGTTATCTCTGAACTCATATCTGTGAAGACCCTGTTGATTCTCAACTCGGTGAAATCAATGTTGTTTAAAATTTGTAGTTAATGGTTGCTGAGAAGAACGGAGTGATCAGGTTTTATAATCTAGTCGCCCAACAGCCAATGATGTCGTTAGATTGCGGTCAGCAGCCATTACTCGCTGCTGATTGGTGTTTGAGAAATTCACTGAAAGTTGCAGCAGTTTCAGCAACTGATTTACACGTATTTGATATTTCAGTTTCATGGTGAGATTGTGATATTCTGAGATTGTAGATCAGAGACAAGCTTCTACTGTTTCATTCTATTGAGTATATTCATTGATTTATTGATTGTTTTTAGTCGCCCGACAGACACTAAATCAGTACATTCTGAATGCGCCACTAAAGTTCGCTGGTCGAGGCTTCACTCTCATCTGTTGGCTACGTTAGGTCGTCCGGGGTCAACTGTTAAAGTTTTAAATCTCAAGTTGAATCAGGTAAGCGTGGATGACGTGAACCTAATTCTCTGATTCAGGGAAACTACTTACCTGGAAATAGTTGGGGAATTTAAAGTTGGGAAGAGTTGAGATTCGTTCGTCTCAGTAAGTTGAATATTTTGCAATGCTGTTTCAGATACCGGTTGTTGCTAATGATTTACTGTTCAGAGGTCTCACGTGGCATTTCTCTCAACCAATGGTAGCGGTCGGTGCTGATAAAAGAGTTTGTTTATGGACCGTAGAAAGTTACTGATCTCAGAGTCAATCATTAATTGCATTTATAGTAAATTATTTACTGAACAGTTTGAGAGCTTTGAATCAATGATTTCATAAAATGTACGTCTGAACTGAACTTTGTAAAGTTTAATTTTGTGATAAAGAATTTCAATAAAATCATGAAAATTAAATTAGAAATGGTTTTTACTTATTACTTAATGGATGAGGATCGTGGATTGAGCTTCTTGTATCTGAGGCAGTCTGGGTTGATAATATACATGTAGATAAGTCATCACATTACTGAAGTCATCTCTATTAATGAAACGCTTCACATTTTGTATTTTCGATTCAATTATACTAAATATACGTTGTTCACATGATGATCATCGCAGCTACGACTACAGGAACCATGAACATGTTATAAACTAGAAACTCCTCGTATTGACGCCCGGTTAATGAAACTGATATATGTGTGCGAATACTGAATATTCTTTTTAGTAATGAATTATTAATTTCGCACACACATTTTTAAACATAAAAAAAGATTCGATGTTGATCTGTCTTAAGCAACTGTTAAAACGGTTGCGATGCTACAGTCACGAGACTCAGTCTCGCTGTGGTCATCACTAACAAGCAAATAACAGAATGGATCACATACATGCTCCCGAATCAACAAACTCAGGAGTTATCACAGATTCTAAGATTCGACTATAGACAGATCTTCTTCAGATAATTCATAAATATCAGGAGACGTATTACTTATCAGATCTACTTTATCACCGGTGCTACTCGTAGTAGAATCACTGAGTGATAGTTGTTCCATGTTATCATTTACTTCAAACATTAAATCCTCTAATCTTTCATCCTCCTCTCCTTCATCATCGTCACTCTTATCTAACCGCGGTAAATATATATCCACAACCTTTTTAGTATCTGACGAAGCTCTTTCCAGGTTTAAGATGTCTTTAACATAAGCAGCACCGTACTGCGAATTGATCGGTGGAACTAGAGTTTTATGTTTCCAGGTGAGTTCTGGTGAACTCGGTGGAGGCGCCGGTAATTCCTCGAACTGATCGCTGTCCAGATAACTATAGTAAGATCTTATAGCTTTCCCTTTACAGTTTGTGCAATATGTTTTAGCGGGATTACACAAATAACAGCCTGATTTACTATTCGCGCGTTTAGCTCCGTGTTGATCAAAATGACATCTACAAACAGCCGGATCTCCGGGTCTGAAAACCGGGTGATCGTTATAATTACACTTTACACGTTTCCCGACTAACCACGCATCTCTATGAGACAATAATCTCCGATCAGATCGATCGGAACCTCGTTTTTTAACGTCTCCTCGATTCTGAACGATTCCGGTGATGATTTCGCGTTCACCTTTCGTTAAAGAGGTTTTTTCGCGCACGAAGAATCGTCCTGTCAACATCCTTATACCGGTGCTGTAATACTGCTTCATCTTAGCGACACGAGCCGCGCTCGGCTGACGCGCTGGAAACGACTTTTCACAGTCCATTAAACTCTGTTTTTTATTTCCATTATTAGCAGACGTAGACCAGTCGTAAAACGTAGCTACATTCAAACTACAACCTGTTAGATCTGTTTTACGCGGTTGTCTGGACGACTGGTGATATTTCTTCTTATTAAATCCACCACTGGTTTCTGTCATCTCTATCCGACCGTGCGCTGATACAGCTCGACAACTGGTTGTCTTATATCTGCAAATAAAACAATAGCATTTATTATCGATATTAATTAATCATATCGGATGGATAACTATTATTTATACTATATGAATGCTGTTGCGCTGGAAGCTTTCGGGACACGCGAGAGCACTTTTGATGACCCGGGCTCCATCTATGGATGATCAATTATTCAAATTCGTCACGCAACACGCTAATAATCATTCCATTATAGAAATGTATAGATTCAATTTTTTAAAGAAAAAAAAAGAAAATAGCAATAATTTACAAGAAGCATTCACGATCCGGTTCCCTCAACAGGAACTAGATTTTGATCTTGTTTTGAAATGTAGGATCTATCTCCTCCACAGTTGTCAGAGATATTGCCGATATTGATGAATCATTGAGTCTTAAAGATCAACGATCGGAACTAATTGTGATCCGTTCATCCACATTTCACTCGTACCAGAGTTAGAATTATGTAGGTATCTGTCCTGTAAGAGGGAGATTTCCATACGATGGGCGCAAATATCCAAGAGTCCACGTCTGCAGAATGACTCCAGACCCTTTTACTAATTGAGTCATCTCAGAACTGTGAAACTGGGTCCATGTAATGTAATTGATTCTCCACATGAACTGGACATGAATTGAATGTATTGGAATTGACTTGTGATGTTGTTACAGAATCAAACTGCGTCAGAGAATCCACTCAGCCTGACTCGGTGTGCGTGTGTGCGTGTATGCGTGCTTGCGAGAAAATGATATATTATTATTATTCATGTCGGGGAATAATAGAAAAGAAAGTGAGAGACGGGGGAAAGAGGAGAGGGGGAGGGGAGAGAAGGAGAGAGAGGGAGGAGGGTGTGAATATTCATTTCGATCGACTACACTGCATCTCTCGAAACAATAGACCCTGGCAGGCGAGTCACACATCAGATATCATTAGTATCACGGATGGATGAAGGCCCGCTGGTATTAGAAGTCTAGATGTGAAGCAGACATCAGCGATATCACAACCGAACACTGGTTAATGTGTGGGTACCGATATGTCATAGACTTCCGGTTACCAAAGAACCATACATATTGATGAAAACAACAATCAATTTGTGGTCGCCATTCCATCCATACTGTATCATGTAACATGTCATAGTTTGTTTTTGCCCATCAGAGCTGGAAAAGTTTCCAAAACAACAAAATAGAATCCACAGGGGATTTACAAACTAGGGTCCGTCCATGTAAAAATCACTAATTGTGTGTAAACTTGACCGTCAATAGTGGCGTATACATGACGTCATTGTGGCCGTCATTATTAGCAAGCAGCTAACTGATGTAAAATTTAAATCGAGTTGTCGACCATTTGATGTGACCCCATCACATTACCGATACCTGTGTAGATCGTTCAGGAATTAATCGTTGAATTTGTCATTAAGGCGAATCGTGTAATTTATCCCGAGTAACGAGTGCAACACGACTTACCTTCACAATAAATACTACAAAAAATACATTCTATTTATTACCATTAACCTGAAATTTCTATTTCTTCCAATTTACTCTCAGTATCACGCAAACGACAGACGACAGCTCGGAGTCGTTGTTACCTGTCACTTTCAATCGTTCATCAAATATTCATAAGTCTTTCTTTCTGCGCTGGTAGACTGAGAGTGACTCTCATTCCATTAACGACACCCCCTTCACCCCCCCCCTCCCCCTCCCCGGTTCTCGGCAGAAATGACTTCTATTGAGTCTATACTAATATTGACAGATGGTACTTACTCCAATACGTGTTAACTATCGATTCTTATTTAATTATTTACTGGTTGAAGCTAGTATCAATTTTAGGTAGACAATGTATGTCAGCTTTCTATAAAATCAACGATTTTACAAGGCCCTGTTCCACAGTTCTGTAACAACAGTTCTAGATCCAGTTCCACAATTCTGTAACTAGTTCAAACTCCGAGCCAGTTCCACAGTTCTGTATCCACAGTTCTGGATCCAGTTCTACAGTTCTGAATCCAGTTCCACAATTCTGAACCCAGTTTTACAATTTATTCTGGACTCAATTCCACAGTTCTGGAGCCAGTTTCACAGTTCTCTGTACCTATTCCACAGTCCTGGAACCCGTGAGTAACCAGCCCACGCCCCACCCCTCTCCCAATCAATGATTATGTGTTTATACTTACCGGTACGCGGAGAGAAGAAGAAGAAAGCGAACCTGCAGTAGTGAATAATGTTTAATCAGTAAAATCTGATGCATGAAATACATCATTTTATGACATCGTAAACTCGATGATTGTCGTCGTGGCGGCAGCAGAAACAGAGCTCGTTACAGCTATAAAATCACTTCTTAGATGAATAGCTGATTTGATGGATGAGTTTAAGTTCCAGGCGCCATGAGGAGAGGTTAAAATTCTCCTCCAGTGTTTATATTAACATTGTTTCACGACCGACTCGTCGTGATGGTAGACACTATGGTTACCGTCGAATAAAAATGTTTTAATCGAAATTCTTCTTCTGTGAGCGTGAAGTGAATTGATGAACCATCAATAGAATCCCCATTTCAATTCTACCCATAGTGTGTGCGTAATGTTACTTTTATTGTTCCTCGGGCAATGCTGAATCCGTTCAGAACTGTGGAACCGAGTTTAGAACTGTGGAACTGAGTCCAGAACTGTGGAACTGGCTCCAGAATTGTGGAACTGGGTTCTGAACTGTGGAACTGAGTCCAGAACTGTGGAACTGGCTCCAGAATTGTGGAACTGGGTTCTGAACCGTGGAACAGGGTCCAGAACTGTGGAACTGAGTCCATAACTGTGGAACTGAGTCCAGAACTGTGGAACTGGGTCCAGAACTGTGGAACTGGCCTCAGAATTCGGAGTCTAATGGTTCTACTTAACCCTGTAATATTTTAAACCGAATATAGGAGATTTGTAAAATCGAATGCTGGTTTCATTAGTTCTGAGGAACAGCCATAAAATTCGATCAGTGAAATTTCAACTATAAAATTCTATTCAGTTTTTATTGCAGTCAATTTGTCGCTGTGTGGTTTATTGGATCTAATGGGTTTGTGGACAATACATCAAGGACACGATGAACTATTAACCCATACTCGCAGAGGTTCACATGTATCGGTTGCCGCCGGTTCTCATATCTTCACAGTTTGTTTAAATTGTAACTGATCAATGAAGTATTATTGAAGGGATATAAACAGACTGTGAGCGTCACAAATAATTAGTGAATCTACGCGAAACTTCATTTAGAAACCACGGCCCCAGAATATCGAATTTTGAACCCGAAACTCTACTCCTTATTATTTGATATGTTTATATACCCAGACAATGTATTTACTATACATACAAAATAATTTAGGATTTGTTTTAACATCAAATTTCGTTGATCAAACCAAACATGAAATTTGAACGTCATTTTTGTTGGCCGCAGAAATCATCCAGTTTTACAGTTCTACAGTTTTAGGTTTAGTTTGACTCCACGATTTAGAATTTTCAAACTTTTGAGTCAGATTTCAATTGTTGATCTGTGGGAGTGTGGAAGAACTTGAAGTCCCGGATAGATTTCAACTCAAACTGAACTGAAAATTGTTAGAACTGGATCCCGAGTTGAACTGGATCCCGAGTAAATAACTTACCTATAATTGCGAGTTGAACGATGTTCCGCTGATGCTGCTGTATCTACTGCTGGTGGATGCTGACTGGGCGTCGCGCTGCGTATCCGTAACGGACAATTATATTCATCTTCAGTATCAGTCATCGTCATCTTCTTGCATCCTTCTCCTCCTCGGCTGCGACGACGTTTACAGATATAACAACAGTAACAGCAGCTAACCACACAGTAACACGGCGGTAACACATCAGCCATTATACACTACCACGTGACCGATATAACCCCCTAACTTATATACAAACTTCTCATCCATTATCAATCTGTAAAATATATACAAATCAATTTCATCAACAATTCTCAAAATGATGATGATAATTTCGAAGATATTTTCCCATCATTGTCAGCACCGTTAATAAACTAAGCTGTCCGTCCTGTATACTGCGGTGAATCTTACAAGTGTTTGTGTACACGACGTGTAGAAATCTATCGGATGCTTGTTAATATTTTATTTTGTATATAGAAACCAGTACTCATTTATTATTTGTTATATGTCTAGAACTTGTGTTACATAGTTTTTATTTTAGACTCAGTTTTAACAGACTGAAATAGAAGATACATTTAGGCCTGAGGTTTAAACGCTGCAGTGTCTTGTACCAAAAAGGGAAAAACTTACTCTTAGCAAAAATTAAAAAGGTTACCTATGCCCGAAACTCTAAACCTAGCCTCTCCACGACTCGAACCCGGGACGATGGCATCCGGACTACGTGTCCCTAGTTCTAACCACTAGACCATTGAGCTGAAGTACTGCGGTGTGGTTTGAAAGTTAGCCTTCTATAAGCGGTCAGCGCGGGTGCAGTGACCAGTCACGTGTAGTTGTGAACAGCATACTGCATTCACTAATAATACAATCATTTCTTTATCTCAAAATAATTAAGATTTGGGGTTTGTTTGAATCCCAAAAGGCGCTTGTATTTATTCCAGTAATAATGTGTTGATTAAAAACAAATATTGTCCATATTAGCGGGGGACCACACGCGACTTCGTTCCCCGGATTCACAGAACGACGGACTGACTGATAGAAAACAGTTTTTCATCATAGAACACGGAAACTATTGATTGCACTAATAGAATAATGTTTGTGAAATTTCACCATTTTTTCTTTAAATCGTGTTAAATTTGGAACGCTGAAAATACATAATGAGTTTTTAGAAAGCTTTCGATCCAAATGCATGGATCTATTACACGCCGTGCCCCAAACACTGGGAGCTAGTATCGACCCCGATTTCTGTTTCGGATCGGGTGGTGGATCCTGATCAACTGTACGTGTATCTGGTTGTTGTGGTTAATAGTCAATCTGTGGTCGGGTTTCCCTTCAATTAGTCTCACTTCCTGTAACTGTAACGCCTGTTTTATCGTGAATATTCGCAGCCGGATTTCACTATTGTAATATTGTATGTAGTTTCCGCGAGTTTCGCTGACGTCACTTTATTGTGTGCAATAATTAATATCATATCATTCATTAGAGAATGAACTCAATGCGAGCGAGAAACTGCTCGATTCTCACAGTTTACACGCCGTGTATGTACCAGTACATAGAAAAGGGCTTACTGTCCCCCGCTAAAATCACTCCGTAAAAATCCACCAAAACCACTTTAGAAAAATAAATAAAAAGAGATTCATTGGAGGTTGATATCAAACTTGAATGAACTAATAACTTTCACCTCCTCCAAGTAGGTTATGTTTTACCGATGTTTTTCTGTTTGTTTGTTTTCGAAATATTATCGTGGCTTTTAACAACCCTGGAACTCACTCAGTCTGTGAACTGTACTGCAGCCCCTTAGCGTGGTCCATAACCCCATCAGATATTCAATTCTTATTTACTATCACCATTTTCACAATTTCTGGTCGTCCATACTTCGCGTGTGTTCAGAAATTTAACCTGAGACATTTATAATTGAAAATGAACTACAAACACCAGACATTAGATATTTTATCAGCACACTTTCAAAAATTGATCGTCCACACTTCACATGTGTTCAGAAATCCACTTCTTAAGACATGTCTAATTGAAAATGAACTAATTAATCGTACCACATTCGACCATGAAAAATCGTTTACCCTAAAGCTAAAATATTCTGATCCATTTGAACTATCTTCACCCAATCTATCGGTGTAGATAAAAAGTGTTTTCTGATTGTTATTTCTAAGTTTAATTCATATAAAACATTCTAATATAACCTGTAGAACTTACCCCCGATTTCTGGTCCGATTGTATCCTGTGACCGCGAATATTGTAAACTAAACCTCTTCAGGTGAAAGTCAACAACTTTCAACAACGACATGAAATTAAACCACTTTAACAACAGCGAACACAAACAAAGATATCAACGCTATCTCAAAGATCAACATAGATCGAATTGTTCTTCAACGAATACAAATGTTGATGTTTATAACGCGGTAACAATATTGAGTGATATACACAGTGTTTACTGAGGAGTATCGTCTGCACCAGAGAGAGAGAAACAGTTGTTTATTGCAGTATCGGCGTCTCTTCTGCTGATACCGGTTCACGGTCCCTGGGCCCGTCTCGGATCAGATCCCTGGGCCTGTCTCGGTTCTGGTCCCCGGGCCCGTGTCGGATATGATCCCCGGGCCCGTCTCGGATCTGGTCCCTGGGCCCGTCTCGGATCCCTGAGCCCCGGTACAATTTCATATTTTGATTATTCTCCTCGAGACTCAATGATTAATTGTGTGGCCCTGGTGACCAGTCATTTGTGGTGACTCTAATTACTAACAGTAACCGCTGTTATTCACTGGTGTCGGGTCCAATGTGAGGGAAATTCCAAGGTCACTACAGTTCTCAGTTGTAAATGATGATGGCTGTTAGAATGCTGATGTTGAATCCAGTAAACTCTGTGCATCATTCTGTGTATAATGGTTTAAATTTCATAGTCGTCTGTTTCTACTGTGAAATATCTAAACTCAGATTGCGAAATAAGTGAGACATGTATCGCAATTATTAAAAACAATGAAAATACGATGTCGCTACACTGTAAGTAGGAAGAATAGGCTAGGAATATATTGGTAGTGGCACTGGTGATAGAACCGGAAGTACGGATATATTCGTAGGCTGCAGCGAACGTGTTAAGGTGGTAAAATAGTGATATCAGTGCAGCACTAATTAAGGTTTGGTCGACATCAGACACAATCTATTTCTCTCTCGTTTAGATCGTGACGCGACATCATCTGCTCCTATGGATAGAAACTTAACGACTCAAGCCGAGCCGGTTGACAATGGCTATCGTGTTAGTTGCGGGGTTAGGGTATTCAAAGCAATTTACGACATATATGTTAATCTTTTCGGAGCCTTCCCCGTAATGATACTCGGTATAATATTAAACATTTTGGTTATCGTTACATTACGAGCTCCGAGTTCAACTCACATCTCGTTTTATCTTTTACGCTGGTTGGCTTTTTGGGACATCATGTTTCTGATATGGCGCGGTATGCAAGGACCAGTACGTTATTTACTAGCGTGTCTGATACAAGGAGAGTATGTATTTGAAGTACATCATCATTTCGCGTACATACCATGGGTTTATGTTATAGCGCATTTACCACGATATGCATCTCAATTAGCACGCAACTACTTAACTGTCGGTGTCGTCGTACAACGAACTTTATCAATTTTATTTCCATTTTTTGCTAAACGTACTATTACAAAATTTCGAATCAAAGTCATGATGGTTGTAGTTTTTATAATTTCTGCGGCAATGTATAGCCCTTATTTCGCTACCGTTAAAATTGTTTATTTTTGGGATGTCTGCACAAAAAGTTTTCAAGTGGATCTCCGTAAAACAAAGGAATTGAAAGCTACTTTCTCGACAATTTTTGGTGTTTACGGACCAATTTTCAAGGAATATGTACCTATTTTATTATTAATTATTTTCAATACAATTATGATAATAAAACTGCGACAAATTCAGAATAAGCGTAAAGAAGATTTCACATCACACGGAGGTGAGGATAAAAATAGAAATATTGATGTTAAAGCTACTAAAATGGCGATATCAGTTGTTTTGGTTTTTATTGTTTTTGAAGCACCTGGTTCTTTGTCAACGGTATATAAACAGATACACGCTCGCTTCAAGAATCTTCCTCCTTTACCAGACCTATGGAATGACTTTGTTAATCCGACTTTTAGCGCTCTTTTTACAATGTTGAATTCTTCATCTAACTTTTTCTTGTATTGTATTGTAAATAGTTCGTTTAGGAAAACAGCTCTGAAACTTATACGAGACCGATGTAAACGAAACCCGAAATAATCAAATGAAATGTCAAACTCGCTGAAGTTTTCACATTTAGAAGGTCGTCTCTAATTTAAGTCAAAATTTGTATTTCCAACACAATCAACTAAATATAAGTGATGAACATAATGATCGTCCTAAGTACGTCGACTTCAGCTTGTCCTAAAACCCAAAACATGTCCCAAAAACCAAAAAATATCCCAAAAAGGTTGATTGTTTAACTATTTTCGTCCCGAGAGTTTTGTTCTATTTCAAAATTTAGAATGACTCCACCCTGTTAGATGGGGCTACACACTCTAGGACCCCTCACTCTTAATTCAATCTTAGTCTCCACTAAGAGACAATTTTAACAGATTCATACAATAAAACTATAGAACCTGAGGCTTATACAGATTTCATACTGCTGATAATAATGCTTGATAACGTATGATTTCTAGTAATACCACACGGAATGGTCCGGTAAAGTAAGTACAGATCCGCACCTCTCGTCAATTATATTAAATATCACTGTTTCACGGTCAGAATGTCATCAGCAATTCAGTAAATTAGTGTATTTTATGATATCTTCACCTGCAGATTTCAAACTCGTCCGGTTAAATTAAGAGTACTTGCCGAGTCAAATATCCTTTGGCATTTTCTTTCATCGATGTTTTTATTTGTATCATTGTTATTGCGGGACGTATGAGAAATTCAGAAAGAAAGCCTTTAAAAAGAGTATAGGCCTATATAGAATTACATAGGAAAAGTCGAAGAGGCCAGTCATACTAAATTCTCGGCATAAAAACTAGTATCATCTCGCCGTGGATTGCGTCCCCAGGGATTTATTCATATATCTCATACTAGAATGTCGTTAAAACGCATCCCCTGGTTTTTAACATTTCAAAAGCTTTTTCAAATAGAGGACCCCCGAATCCCCTACCAGTGCTTGGCCGGACCAATGTGTGTCCTCCTTCTGCCGGTCCTGAATTCATCGTAACTGTTTTTTGTTGGTATTTTTTGCTAGCTCAATGACTCGTTTCAGATATCGTTGAGGTTTAATATGCTACCGTAAATACATTCACTATCGTGTAAAAGCAATACAATTTTCTATTATGGAATTTCGCTTTAGCGAAGTTTATTTCGCTATCGCATATGAACCTTTTTCTTTGGTACAAAATAACTTAAAAACGAAGCTTAGTTTCTCTTCGGAACTTTCAAAATATTCAATGCAGTAACAAAATCTCTAACCCTATTGAATTTCATCGGAATGCGTTGCTCATAAATTAATTAATCAATTTATTTATTTGTCCGTTTGAACTACATTTTGTTTCAGAAGAATAGACGCGCTTTCACATATATTCGGCCGTGCTTCACACGTGTGCGCGCCACCCAAGACTCGCTGCAATCCCTCGCGTGCCGGGCCTAGTAGTTTTCCGGAAACTGCAACGGATTCAACTGCCAGGGTTCGTAAATGATTCACGGGCCGGTCGTGAAAAGCAGTGAATCTTATAGAAGGGCAGTGAAATGTGGGTGTTACTAAAACTATGCACTACTAAAACGAAGACCTATGCACTTTGCGATATCAAATCTATGCACGATTAAGACGAAAACCTTAGACCTGGATTGGACTCATTAGAAATCATCACTCGGGGTGCGGCGCTATCTGTGTGTTCAACCACCTCTCTGCCAATGAGTGCAGGCAATACCAGATATGAATTGGTGTCAATTGATCGTTTTTCTCGGGTGCATATAGTCTTCGTTTTTACTAGTGCTATGTTTTAGTAACACTTGTAACAACGAATGACAAATTGCAAAATCAATCATATTTATTCTCATACAACAATTATACAAAATGCCAGGGTTGTGCCCGAGGAATTATAACGTAAGCTCCTCAAACACGTGGACTTTCAAAAACAACTAGTCCAACTACCATAGGCGTATAAACTATAAACAAGACGCCCATATAGCCTAAAAAAATAAATTGTCTGACAAACTTCATATAGTACAGTGTACGTTCGTAGTTCACACCATGCACGTGGAAAGTGATGAGTAAGGGAAAACCCCGGCACTACCATCTCGTGAAAATCATGTTTGTTCGGCTCTAAAGATGACTCATGATTGCGGCGCTGACATGCGGCTGCATATGCTATATAGGTCAATGATCCAGTTATTTAATTTTACTGATTTAAGACAAATGAGTGTTTTTTTTCCTATATCGAGGCTGATCCCAGTTGTCGATTAAATAACGTCTTTTTGTGAATCCTACTCTATGAAGAAACTATATGGTGTAGAAGTAACGATTGGGGAAGGGGGTTTATGGTATTTCAGTAATGTTTTCAAATATAAAAACGAATCTTGGAGTAATGGATCCGTTAAAATTATAGGAAAGATGATTTTAGTGGTCGCCCCGGAATTTGGGTCAGATTCGCGTCCGAAGTCCTGTACGTCCGAGTTAATCCGAGCCTGTGGCCGCAATTTAGGAATGAACGGAATCCCCATTGATGTCGTCATACGCCTTGTTCAGGAAACCCCTCCATAAAAACCGTGAGTTTCACTTTTTTGAAACATATTTTACTGTAAGAATCAATGTTTATATGTTCTGATTTAAACCTGCGGCTGCAAAAAACTCAGAAGCCTAGATTAGGGATTAGGGGAGGGGGTATAGGCCGGATAATTGAAGAGACCAGCTTTGATGTATGTGGCGTGATGTGTTAGTTTGTTGCGCTCTTCTCTCCCCCCACCCCCTCCATGACTCCATGATTTGAAAGTTTAACAATGTGTTTCCATGCCTACATACCAAACATCAGTTGGGCCTGACACTAAACGTTTTTGACCCCAGTATCCTAGGTAATATATAGCCTATGATAGCACCTAGGATACTGGGGTCGAAAGTGTTCGTGTCATTTCCATGTCGGTTCCACTCTTCAGTTCAATATCAGTAAGTTGTAAATTCTTACATGAAACGTTTACTATGAAGCCTCTCCTAATTTCCACCAGTATAAAACGACCCTTGCTATGTCCCATCATTCCTAATAGCCGTAGTCTAACCCAAGAACACCTGCAATCACAGGGACTTGACACATAAGGCTTTTGACCCCAGTATCCTAGGTACTATATATAAAAAGTATTTTTATATTCAGTACCTAGGATACTGGGGTCAAAATCCTTTTGTGTCAAGTCCCTGTGCCTGCAATTTTAGATTGCCACATTATTTACCTATTGCTCTTTTCTTCATTTTAGAATTAATATTTTGATTGTTTATTAATGAGTCGAATAATTGGGCGTTTAGTCCGATCATTGACGACAACATCATCACTAATTAAACCTTCATCAATATTCATAAAACCAGCAGCAGCAGCAGTGCGATCTACACCAGGATTCATAGTCAACTTCCGCAGGTAAATGCATCACAAACCTAGTACAGTGGCCTCCACAAGTTTTAAACATCTCTCACATTAAGATTTATATCGATTTCAATCACTACACATTTTATAATAATTATTTAATTGTAGTAGTAAAAATACTGAATACAGTTAAACTCACGACTTTGTTTGGATCAGTCATTGTCCCATACTGATGTCATCTCTATTTTAGAGTCTCAAAATTTGTATTTCTAATTCAATTCAGTGTAGGCCTAAGTCATTGTCATTGTGATAAATTATCGTCACAACTACAATGACGCTGAGCGAGTTTTACTGTAATCAGTTCACTAAAACCTATCATCACTGCTTTCTGTGCCCGAGTTCTTTTTACGTAATTTAGTTGAAACGTTTGTTTAATTAGTTTTTGATTTGTTTCTCGATGGTTAGTTGTATTTCTGGCCGACGGGGAATAATGGCGTCTCCGCAAGTCGTTGAAAAAGCTAAAGAATTACGAGCAGAACGGCAACGCAGGTTAGACTTATAGCGCCATCTATAGTCTATTTGTGTAAATGTCTGCTTCATTTTACGCTGTTGCTTTGTATATACTCAATTTGCTTTTCCTTGTTTCTCCTTCCTGAGTTCGATGGCATCAATAGAGAAGTTGTTTTTTGTTCATGGTTTTTATTTTTGATCTACAGTGATCTAATGTCTGAAAAGAGGTAAAGAAATAAAACACCATTTCTGATATATTCTGAAATCTAAATTTTGACGTTTCTATTTTTAAACTCTGTTATGAGTGGAAGACATTTTAATGTTTGTTTGCTTTACTTGTCCTTGTTTTAGCTTTTTGTGTCTCATGTCAAACTCTTTCTCTCGCTTCAAAACAACACTAATAAATAATGCGGTTCAGTTTCTTATCTCTTCAAAAATTAATCATTTCAACCATTTAACTGAAATCCTCGCTTTACAGAGACTAGCATGTTTTTTTTTTCTAATCTTTCTTCAGTTTGTTGTTCATTTTATTTGAATAACTTTTTGTGATAAAGTACACATGTAGTATGTTAATTCCGTGTTAGTTCAAATAGACCAAGTTCAAATTGATTTGAAAATAAATATTGCTATCTATAAAACATCTATTTTCAGTTTATCGTGTTGTAATTGCGGGTTTTTCCAAAACAGCCTGCATTCTATAGCTTCATTTACTTCATTGCGTTTCAAATTTGAATTTGGCAATTATTTAATGTTACCTTAAACTGCAGATAGTCCCAGTATTTAAGATAATTACCTTGATGATTAATTAATGCTATTAATTATATTATACCTATCAATAGTCGTCGTAATTGAGATAATTATATTATTTTCAGTTATTCAGAGATAATTGAAGAAGAGAAAAGAATGACTGATTTATCGCAGTATATTTTACCGAATGAAACCGGTATTTGTTTGTTAGAATATGAAACAGCGTATAATGGTTTAACTGATACAGAGAAACAATACGCTCACTATATAGGACAGGCTAGTTGGTATGGAGGTCTCATCTGTCTATTACAGGTAATTTATGAAACTTTTCTATCCAGGCAACAAGGAAACCAATTAATGGAAATTTGGTTTAAGTTCACTGTTGGACAAACATCACCACCAGTTAATGTGAAACATTAAAATGTGAAACATTAAAATGTGAAACATTAAGAGCATATTAAGATTATTGTTATATTTTGTGTTGGAACTAGTCAAAATTAACCCCCTACGACTAATATCCTAGATCACCAATATGGGAAGTTTATTGACTATACAGTGATTCGATTAATTCTATATTTCAGACGTCTCCCGAAGCGCCAGTTGTTTATAGTCTGTTACAGAAGATTTTCCGCGCTGAATCCGTTGAGAAGCTGGAAGCGGTTGCTAAGGAATCTGGCGTCTGCCAAGAGGAGTTCGTCGCATTTCAGATTTATGCGTCTGCTATCTATTCTAACATGGGCAATTATAAATCTTTTGGCGACAGTAAAATAATTCCAAACATCAACAAGGTAGATTATTGACTACATGAGTCATGACTTCAATGACTTTTATAAGTCATCACATTGATTAGTCTGAAGTCATCTATTTTTACGTCCCGATTTGTATTTATAATTCAATGCACTAAGTGTAAGTCATCACTTGGATAAGTCGTCACATTACTGAAGTCATCTCTATTTTTGGGTCCCGATTTGGATTTTCTAATTCAAATTACTAAGTCTAAGTCATCATTTAGATGAGAAGTCATTTTCCCAATTACAACGACTTCAGCAGCGACTTATGACTTTATCTATTGATGGTTTAATTGTAGGATAAACTGGAGTTGATCATTAAAAACAGTGAAGCTTTTAAAAACGATCCTAAAAATGTCAATAAATTATGGGACGCCGTGAAAGATGATATTTATGATTTAGAAGAGAGAAAGAAATCGTTAGGTCTCGGAAAAAAGGTACAAATCTCAGATACGAGATATCTTAAATTATCAGATTTTGTCTGAATCAGAAATATGAGATATTTTGCTGGAATATGAGATATTGTGTAGAGATATCTATGATGATTCTTATTTTTAGGGAATTACGACTTATTTCTCATCAAATTGCGATCAAACTGATGCTGATCTCATTCAGGAATTCTTCAAGGAAAAGGTAAAGATTTGAAAGAGGAAGCTGAGAGTTAGATTCTGAATACTGAATCAGTGAAATTGTTGTTTTGTATGAATTTCAGAATTTAAGCGCCTATAACACAAGATTGTTTAAAACTGTAGATAACGCTGGGAAACCTGTTTATGAAATCAGATTAGCTTCAGTTGATACAACAGGTATTTCTACACACTACATTGTATTACCACTATTCTACATTGTATTACCACTATTCTACATTGTATTACCACTATTCTACATTGTATTACCACTATTCTACATTGTATTACCACTATTCTACATTGTATTACCACTATTCTACATTGTATTTCCACTATTCTACATTGTATTACCACTATTCTACATTGTATTACCACTATTCTACATTGTATTTCCACTATTCTACATTGTATTACCACTATTCTACATTGTATTACCACTATTCTACATTGTATTTCCACTATTCTACATTGTATTACCACTATTCTACATTGTATTACCACTATTCTACATTGTATTACCACTATTCTACATTGTATTACCACTATTCTACATTGTATTACCACTATTCTACATTGTATTACCACTATTCTACATTGTATTACCACTATTCTACATTGTATTACCACTATTCTATAATTTATTACCTTAGTACTATAATGTACTACATTGTAATATCGTTACACACAATGTATTACTGTTTGCATGAACTGTATTACCATTAGTACTACATTGTAATATCGTTACACACAATGTATTACTGTTTGTATGAATCGTAATAATTATATTGATTTTATAGATAGTAAACAGGTCGGAGGATATAGAGCAGTTCCAGAAATCGGAACTTATCAATTCACGCCGAAACATAAAGACGAAGCAGTAACTATAAACGTAGTTCGAGGGGATTATTCACCGTTACTCAAACAGGTCGTCGACAATTTGAATAAAGCGAAACAATTCGCGTCGAATGAGAATCAGAAAAGAATGTTAGAAGGATATATCGAGAGTTTTACAACCGGTTCGATACCAGCTCATAAAGACGGCTCGAGATACTGGATCAAAGATAGAGGACCGATCGTTGAGAAGTAAGTAATACAGCTGGAGCCAACCTTCAGCCACGCCTGGAGTCACCCCATCAACCTGGTGCCACCCTATGAGTCTCTGAAATCACACTTCAGCTCCTGGAGCCAACCCTTGGTCTCTGGGCCCACACTCTCAGTCCCTTGAGCCACACTTCAGCCCATGGAGTCACCCACAACCTGGTGCCCCTTTTAGATGGAAACCAACCGATTGCCTAATCATCATTATTTTATGAATTACTGGGAAATAATAGAATGATTAAATGAATGTTTATTATTTAATTTACAGTTATATCGGTTTTATAGAGTCGTACCGAGATCCAGCAAAAACAAGAGGAGAATTTGAAGGTAAAACTCATTATATTTTAAAACGCTGATTAAATTGATCGATCTGAAATGAATATTTATTTATATTTCAGGATTTGTTGCTGTTGTGAATAAAGAAATGAGCGCGAAATTCACGGAATTAGTCGAACACGCCGAACACCTGTTACCACAGTTACCGTGGCCGTCTGCTTACGAGATGGATAAATTCTTACGCCCTGATTTTACGTCGTTAGATGTGATGGTTTTCAGCGGTAGCGGAATACCAGCGGGAATCAATATTCCTAACTGTAAGTCATTGTTGTCATCGTTAATTAAATTTAAAATCGTGTTTCGTTCTGATTTCGCGAATTATTTTTATTTGAAGACGATGAAATCCGTCAAGACGAAGGCTTTAAGAATGTGTCGCTAGGCAACGTGTTATCAGCCGGATATAAAGACACTAAAGTCACATTCCTTACCGACTCGGACAAGGTCAGAATTAAACCCATCATTTATACCTATGTATTATTTTTACTCTAAGACTAATAAATTGGTGTATTGTTTCTGCAGGAGTTATTCCAGGAGTATAAAGGTGCATCGTTTGAAGTTCAGGTCGGGCTTCACGAATTGTTGGGTCACGGCAGCGGAAAACTTTTCCAACGTGAAGCGGATGGAAAATTCAACTTCGATATCGACCACGTTAAACACACTGAAACTGATGACAAGGTAAACAAAACTCTTCTTCAAATATATATATATATATATCATCTGGTATGAATATATCTGGACCCGGTTCTACAGTTGTGAGTTAGAGTTAACTCTGAGTTAAAGTTAGTTCATTTTCAATTAGTTAACTGTAGAGTTAAATCTTAACTCAGAACTGTGGAACTGGATCCTGATTCATAATCCTCGCTCATATATCTATTTGTCCTATCTGTATCTCAGTCATTGTCTCTTAGTTCCCGTTTCTAACCTTCCTTAGTATTATCTATATTTTAAATTTACGGTTAATCATTATCAAATTATTTACATTTCTGTGATGATGAAGTTCAGTCAAATCTTTCGAAATTGTCGGAATAAATTATTATATCATCCAACTGTGGGTTTTACTCATTAACTCTGAAATACTGAGATTAATTGTTGTGTGTTGGTCTCCTCTCTGTTTTTCGTCGGGTACCGAGTATCGAGTGGATTAAACCCTTATTATTATTAAACCCTTAAGCTTTATGTTTCCATCTCAAACACGCTGATCATGGCGTCCACGCTCCCTCTACAAAAAACACATCACACAATCAATATTACTATATAACATTATATCTGAATCTTCCAGTCAAATTGATCTGTTGCTGCCTCTATCGAGCAAACATCTTGGCAGCTTGTTCTGAGGTAGTATTATTTGGCTACAGAGATCAGTTTTGTATTTGTAGATTAAATCATGGTATGAACCTGGAGAAACTTGGAATTCTAAATTTTTGAATATAAGCTGCTCATACGAAGAATGCAGAGCGGAATGTGTCGGTCTTTATTTGTGTCTGAATTCAGAAGTTTTGAGGTGCAGTAAATCTCTTCATTTCTGTAGTTTCTTTCTTTCGTTCAAATTCAAAAATCATTCAAATAAAAAAAAAACCGGTTTCTATTATTGTAGAATATTTGGTCACGATGGAGATAAAGCCGATGATATAATCTATGTGAATTGGTTATGTATGGTTAGAGCAGGTTTACTGGCTTTAGAATTCTACAACCCACAGTCGAGAGCTTGGGGTCAGGTAAAAACAAAACCCAGAAAATCTCAACGATTATTAGCGGTTTTGGATTTTACAATTAGTTGTTTTGTATTTTAGGCTCATATGCAAGCGAGGCATGTGATTTTGAGGGTTCTGTTAGAAGCCGGTGAAGGACTCGTAACTTTGAATAAAACCGTCGGTGAAGATGGCGATCCTGATTTACTGATTCAACTAGATAGAAGTAAAATATCATCTGTAGGAAAACCAGCGATCGGAAAATTCCTCAGGAAATTACAGGTAAATAATTCTGAATTCTGGTGAAGTTTCTTTCTATATTTCTCCTCTGGGCTCTACAGGATCCTGACAATGACAGAGTTTCTTTCTGTAGTTCTTCTCTGAGCTCTACAGGATCCTGACAATGACAGACTCACAAATGAGTTTCTTTCTGTGGTTTTCTGAGCTCTCCACCCCTGACAATTGATTGTTAGAATCCTGACAGTGACAGAGTTTCTTTCTGTAGTTCTTCTCTGAGCTCTCCACCCCTGAAAATTGATTGTTTGAATCCTGACAGTGACAGAGTTTCTTTCTGTAGTTCTTCTCTGAGCTCTCCACCCCTGACAATTGATTGTTTGAATCCTGACAGTGACAGAGTTTCTTTCTGTAGTTCTTCTCTGAGCTCTCCACCCCTGACAATTGATAGTTTAAATCCTGACAGTGACAGAGTCTCTTTCTGTAGTTCTCTGAGCTCTCCACCCCTGACAATTGATAGTTAGAATCCTGACAGTGACAGAGTTTCTTTCTGTAGTTCTTCTCTGAGCTCTCCACCCCTGACAATTGATTGTTTGAATCCTGACAGTGACAGAGTTTCTTTCTGTAGTTCTTCTCTGAGCTCTCCACCCCTGACAATTGATTGTTAGAATCCTGACAGTGACAGAGTTTCTTTCTGTAGTTCTTCTCTGAGCTCTCCACCCCTGACAATTGATTGTTTGAATCCTGACAGTGACAGTGTTTCTTTCTGTAGTTCTTCTCTGAGCTCTCCACCCCTGACAATTGATTGTTTGAATCCTGACAGTGACAGAGTTTCTTTCTGTAGTTCTTCTCTGAGCTCTCCACCCCTGACAATTGATTGTTTAAATCCTGACAGTGACGGAGTTTCTTTCTGTAGTTCTTCTCTCGAGCTCTCCACCCCTTATTGGTCTACTGCATGAGATATAAGGTTGAAATTAGCGATGTAATTGTTAATGATGTTTGATTGTAAGTGTTTAATGATGTTTGATTGTAGGTGTATAAAGCTACCGGTGATTATAAATCAGGTAAAGGTTTATATGATCATTATTCTACGATTCATGACGATGAAGATCCACATTTCTTACGATTGCGGACGATCGTTTTAAATCGTAAACAACCGAGGAAAATGTTCGTCCAGTGTAACACAACAGTTGAAGGTACGAGAGAGTAACTCATTAAACTTAACCTTAGAATATTCCTCAAGCCCTGTGCCCCAGCCAGGAATACGAGGTAGCCATGGGCCCCAGCCACTAATGCCCCAGCCAGTAGTACAGGTAGCTCTGTGCCCCAGCCAGTAGTACGGGTAGCTCTGTGCCCCAGCCAGTGGTACGAGGTAACTCTGTGCCCCAGCCAGTGGTACGGGTAGCTCTGTGCCCCAGCCAGTAGTACGAGGTAACTCTGTGCCCCAGCCAGTGGTACGGGTAGCTCTGTGCCCCAGCCAGTAGTACGAGGTAACTCTGTGCCCCAGCCAGTAGTAAGGGTAGCTCTGTGCCCCAGCCAGTAGTACGAGGTAGCTCTGTGCCCCAACCAGTGGTACGGGTAGCTCTGTGCCCCAGCCAGTAGTACGGGTAGCTCTGTGCCCCAACCAGTGGTACGGGTAGCTCTGTGCCCCAGCCAGTAGTAAGGGTAGCTCTGTGCCCCAGCCAGTAGTACGAGGTAGCTCTGTGCCCCAACCAGTGGTACGGGTAGCTCTGTGCCCCAGCCAGTAGTACGAGGTAGCTCTGTGCCCCAGCCAGTAGTACGGGTAGCTCTGTGCCCCAGCCAGTGGTACGAGGTAACTCTGTGCCCCAGCCAGTAGTACGGGTAGCTCTGTGTCTCAGCCAGTAGTACGGGTAGCTCTGTCCCCAGCCAGTAGTATTGGTAGTCCTGGGCCCCAACCAGTAGTACGGGTAGCTCTGTGCCCCAGCCAGTAGTATTGGTAGTCCTGGGCCCCAACCAGTAGTACGGGTAATCCTGTGCCCCAACCAGTGGTACTAGTAGACAGGATAGGAGTTGATAACTGTACTGTGGTTAAGTGAGCTTCCAACCTTACTGTTAGTCACTCCATCTGGTGATGAGATTTCTGACCTCCTAATCACTGAAATATTGTGTCTTCATTTCAGATGGTAAAGTATCGATGAAATCGTACGAATCCACTCCTGCTGGTTTAATTCAATCGTTTATTGACAGATATCCAGAGCAAATCGAAACTGAACTGTTGAAACTCGCTGAAAATGATAAACATCATTTCAATTATTGAAACAAAGTTCAAAACTGCAAAAAATCAATAAATTTTGTCTAAGAGTATAATGTTTATAACAATATACATTATGATTGTAATCAGTAATCAATAAACTCAACACCAGTTTAAATTGTAGTCAATTCATCAATGGGAATTTTCACAGGAATCTCTGGATCTTTAAAGACAGACTCAGGTGGGACATGTTCAACATCTAAGTCAAACCCAGTAACACCACACAAATGCTAGGTATTTCTTTATCAGTCTAAGTGCCACTCAATCGCCTAACGGAAAATCTTCAATACCTGGAGCCTTCGATAGTTGAAGCCATAAGCTCCTCTCGATTTAACTAGTTATTCTATTGCCACGATACCATATTTTTGCCCTGCAACGTATGCAAAAAATATTTTCTCGCGCACTGACGTCAAGTGGTAACAGTATGAGGTATAAGTCATGTTTAAAATAACTTTAGCACTCTTTATGGAGATATTTTTCAGTACCCGGCGTGGCCGCAACCCGCATCAGATGTTCAAGTGCGTTCATTTATGTTAACCGTCAAGTGCTGCCCCTATTCACATCATTAGCGGATAATGTAGGAACTAAACTGTCGAAACAATCTTCCTACTGTGGCACGCGAGTTATAAGTTAGTTCCCATTTTTACCGTCAACGATATGTATAGGGGCAGCACTTGACGGTTGAGAATTAATGGCACAAATTTCCCCGTAAATATAAAGATCGAAAATGTTTAGGTTTGATTTATAACAGCACTTCAACACCTCGTTAATGTTCAGCTGATTCACGTGGCGGTGAAAACATTTCTTATAGTGGTGAGTCCCGGGTTCGAATCATCCTCCTTGGATAAATAAAGATGGCGGCTGTTTTAGACGCAAGCAGCGTCAAGTTGCTACATGTGGTTATTGAGAGGAATAACGATCCCGCACAGAACGGAAAAGAGGAAAAAGAGGAGGAGATGAGTAGTGTAGAGAATGATGAGGCTGCAACAGGTGACGATAATACAGATGATGATGATGATGACGATTTGGATGAGGAAGATTTGTTGAATGAAGTTCAAATGTTACCTGATTATATGAAAGAAGAGGGAGAGCAGCAGGACTCAGGAGAAGAACAGCTGGACTCAGGAGAAGAGCAGGCAGACTCAGCAGAAGAGGACGAACAGCAGGACTCAGAAGAGGAAGAAAAGCAGGACTCAGGAGAAGAGGAAGAAAAGGAGGACTCGGGAGAAGAGCAGCAGGACTCTGAAGAGGGAGAACAGCAGGATTCTGAAGAGGATGACAAAGGTAAGGTAAAGGAAGAGGCCATACTTCAGTCATTTACGTTTCAAAATGGCCACCTATCGAATTGTGAAATTGAATTATTGTAAATTGTGTAATTGTTGCTTGTCTCTTTGTATAGATAGTGGTAAACGTGGGTTTCTGTGTCCGAGGTGCGGAGATGTATTTCGACGCGAGGGTAACCTGAAGCGCCACCTGGCCAGTAATTGTCCAACGGATGGATTGTTTCATTGCGACCAATGCGAAAAAACGTTTGAGAAAAAATGCAATTTACGAGGTCACATGATAATCCACTCGGAAAACAAACCATTTCATTGCGATATCTGCGAGAAAAAGTTCCATCGTAAAAAAGGATTAAAGCGCCATCTACTGGTTCATAGCGGCGAAACTCCGTACGAGTGCGCCATCTGTAAGAAACGTTTCAACACGTCGAGTTCGCTGTGTACTCATCGTAGGATTCACAGCGGGGAACGACCGCACCCGTGCGACAGGTGCGACGCTGCTTTTATAACGTTACAGAGTCTCAAAACGCACCGAGCAGCCGTACACTCCGGACTTAAACCATTTAAATGTGATAAATGTGAAAAACGGTTCGCTACGAAGGGAAATCTAGGTCGGCATTATAGTTCCCATAGCGACCGTCGTCCGTTTGTTTGTGAAATCTGCGCGATGGCGTTTAAATCTAGTGAGAAACTGAAACGCCATCATTCGAGCGTTCATTCCGGTTTAAAACCTCACGTCTGCCCGATTTGTAATTTTGCGTTTGCGCAGAAAGATAATTTGATCGCTCACGTACGAACTCACACGGGCGAACGTAAGTTTAACTGTACTCAGTGCGATCACGCGTTCTACACGAGTTCACAACTCAGAGCTCACTTTAACGGTAAACACAGCGGTCTGAGAATACATCAGTGTCATCTGTGCGACCGACGTTACTCGTGGGCGGCTGCGTTACGTCGTCATATACGAGTTCATCAACGAGATTATAAACACGTCTGCTCCGTCTGCTCGAAACGTTTCATCGATAAATCGAAATTAACTCGTCATTCGAAAACTCACGAGAAACGACCGAGAACCGGGTCATCGCCACGACGACCGGCGCGGAAACGGAAGACAGTTGAAACCGATTTAAAAATGAAAACTGAACCTGGTTTTATTCCCAGTCATAGGTTTAATACTAGATCCAGGAATAATAATAATACATTGTTAGATTGTAGTATGATTAAAACTGAACCTATAACTTAAACCTAGTTTTATATGTGAAACCAGTTTTATATGTGAAACCAGTTTTATACAATATAAAAAGCTTAGTTTTTATACATGTTAATCAGTGAATTTTTTGGTTCAATGCGTTTTAGGATTCAATGACTCGAGACTCCTCATCCTCTGTGTAGGGTTATCCTCAATCCTCATCCTCTATGTAGGGTTATCTGGAAGTCTTCATCAGCCATGTAAGGTGTGACCCTAACGCATCATGCACGTGAAGGTGTATGAATTCAAGGATCAAGTGGAAGAACGATTTAAAAAAAATTAGAGTGGACAAAGTATGACTTGAACTAACCCTAACCCTAGCTAGCTCAGCATCTCCCTACTAGACCACCGGTGCTGTAACCCTAGCTAGCTCAGCATCTCCCTACTAGACCACCGGTGCTGTAACCCTAGCTAGCTCAGCATCTCCCTACTAGACCACCGGTGCTGTAACCCTAGCTAGCGCAGCATCTCCCTACTAGACCACCGGTGCTGTAACCCTAGCTAGCTCAGCATCTCCCTACTAGACCACCGGTGCTGTAACCCTAGCTAGCGCAGCATCTCCCTACTAGACCACCGGTGCTGTAACCTTAGCTAGCTCAGCATCTCCCTACTAGACCACCGGTGCTGTAACCCTAGCTAGCGCAGCATCTCCCTACTAGACCACCGGTGCTGTAACCCTAGCTAGCTCAGCATCTCCCTACTAGACCACCGGTGCTGTAACCCTAGCTAGCGCAGCATCTCCCTACTAGACCACCGGTGCTGTAACCCTAGCTAGCGCAGCATCTCCCTACTAGACCACCGGTGCTGTAACCCTAGCTAGCGCAACATCTCCCTACATGACCACCGGTGCTGTAACCCTAGCTAGCGCAGCATCTCCCTACATGACCACTGGTGCTGTAACCCTAGCTAGCTCAGCATCTCCCTACTAGACCACCGGTGCTGTAACCCTAGCTAGCTCAGCATCTCCCTACTAGACCACCGGTGCTGTAACCCTAGCTAGCTCAGCATCTCCCTACTAGACCACCGGTGCTGTAACCCTAGCTAGCGCAGCATCTCCCTACTAGACCACCGGTGCTGTAACCCTAGCTAGCGCAGCATCTCCCTACATGACCACCGGTGCTGTAACCCTAGCTAGCTCAGCATCTCCCTACTAGACCACCGGTGCTGTAACCCTAGCTAGCTCAGCATCTCCCTACTAGACCACCGGTGCTGTAACCCTAGCTAGCGCAGCATCTCCCTACTAGACCACCGGTGCTGTAACCCTAGCTAGCGCAGCATCTCCCTACATGACCACCGGTGCTGTAACCCTAGCTAGCTCAGCATCTCCCTACTAGACCACCGGTGCTGTAACCCTAGCTAGCTCAGCATCTCCCTACTAGACCACCGGTGCTGTAACCCTAGCTAGCTCAGCATCTCCCTACTAGACCACCGGTGCTGTAACCCTAGCTAGCTCAGCATCTCCCTACTAGACCACCGGTGCTGTAACCCTAGCTAGCTCAGCATCTCCCTACATGACCACCGGTGCTGTAACCCTAGCTAGCTCAGCATCTCCCTACTAGACCACCGGTGCTGTAACCCTAGCTAGCGCAGCATCTCCCTACTAGACCACCGGTGCTGTAACCCTAGCTAGCTCAGCATCTCCCTACTAGACCACCGGTGCTGTAACCCTAGCTAGCTCAGCATCTCCCTACATGACCACCGGTGCTGTAACCCTAGCTAGCTCAGCATCTCCCTACTAGACCACCGGTGCTGTAACCCTAGCTAGCGCAGCATCTCCCTACTAGACCACCGGTGCTGTAACCCTAGCTAGCTCAGCATCTCCCTACTAGACCACCGGTGCTGTAACCCTAGCTAGCGCAGCATCTCCCTACTAGACCACCGGTGCTGTAACCCTAGCTAGCGCAGCATCTCCCTACTAGACCACCGGTGCTGTAACCCTAGCTAGCGCAGCATCTCCCTACTAGACCACCGGCGCTGTAACCCTAGCTAGCGCAGCATCTCCCTACTAGACCACCGGTGCTGTAACCCTAGCTAGCGCAGCATCTCCCTACTAGACCACCGGTGCTGTAACCCTAGCTAGCGCAGCATCTCCCTACTAGACCACCGGTGCTGTAACCCTAGCTAGCGCAGCATCTCCCTACTAGACCACCGGCGCTGTAACCCTAGCTAGCGCAGCATCTCCCTACTAGACCACCGGTGCTATAAATCTGGACGTCCTCATCCTCTGTGTAGGGTTATCTGGAAGTCCTCATCTTCTGTGAAGGGTTATCTGGAAGTCCTCATCCTCTGTGTAGGGTTATCTGGACATCCTCATCCTGTGTAGGGTTATCTGGACATCATCCTCTGTGTAGGGTTTTCTGGACATCCTCGTCCTCTGTGTAGGGTTATCACGTGACTAGGGTGCGGGGTAAATGCAGAAAACGACCACAACTACTTGATTTATAAATATCTTTCTTTATATATTTATTTCTAAATCACTTCATTATAATCATTTCTCATTATTGATAAATTGTGAATAAATAAAAAAAATAGTTTTTAACGTTAACACAAGTTTACGAGGTAATAAATTCTCTGTTGGACGGAATATTACGATCCCTACTAGCGCCCCCTATCTACCTTCCTCCTGCGGTGTTCAATTAACACTAAAATATTTCATAGAATTTGTAAACAGTTAAAATTCATAACATTTCTTAAAAGACAATAACGAAACAGTGACTCCTAGTGAGTAGATGCAGAACTACGCCCACCAGTGACTCCTAGCGAGTAGATGTAGAACTACGCTCACCAGCGACTCCTAGTAAGTAGATGTAGAACTACTACCACCAGCGACTCCTAGTGAGTAGATGTAGAACTATGCTCACCAGCGACTCCTAGTGAGTAGATGTAGAACTATGCTCACCAGCGACTCCTAGTGAGTAGATGTAGAACTACGCTCACCAGCGACTCCTAGTGAGTAGATGTAGAACTACGCTCACCAGCGACTCCTAGTGAGTAGAAGTAGAACTACTACCACCAGCGACCTCTAGTGAGTAGATGTAGAACTACGCTCACCAGCGACTCCTAGTGAGTAGATGTAGAACTACGCCCACCAGCGACTCCTAGCGAGTAGATGTAGAACTACTACCACCAGCGACTCCTAGTTAGTAGATGTAGAACTACGCCCACCAGCGACTCCTAGTGAGTAGATGTAGAACTACGCCCACCAGCGACTCCTAGCGAGTAGATGTAGAACTACTACTACCAGCGACTCCTAGTTAGTAGATGTAGAACTACGCCCACCAGCGACTCCTAGCGAGTAGATGTAGAACTACTACTACCAGCGACTCCTAGTTAGTAGATGTAGAACTACGCCCACCAGCGACTCCTAGCGAGTAGATGTAGAACTACTACCATCCTTTAAGATGTGGTTTATTATAGGTGGGTCTATTGATACCAGATCTGTGATGTGTATTGTTAGTGTAGTGTTGTCCTGCAGCAGCTGTAGCTGATTCCTCTCTAACAGCACCAGCACCAGCAGCTGCACTCAGTGGTACATGTCCCCGGAAACCAGACTATAAATAGACAATACATGAATTAATGCATGCAGTGTAAGATGAGATGGGGGTAGGGGGCTGTGAGGGGTGAGGGGTTGAGGGGGGATAGTTACCTGTGGTCTCCACGCTGCTGCTGCTGCTGCATTGTGATGTGTAACTGGTGCAGTCTGTGAACCTCCTGCAGTTCCATTCACTGTAATATAATAATATGCATGTTTTCAATATGTTCACCTACTAGAGGCGGTGGAGGGGGTCTGATAGACGGAGGGGAGAGATCAGTGGGCGATCTCAGATACTTACATCTTAGTCTCTCATTCAGTCGATCTAATGACATCATTAACTGTTGTTCTTCTATTGACAACGTCGTAGGATCTAAAAATATACACACTAAATTAACACCAGGTGGCGTGTTATGTTTACTGACCACTAGGTGGCGTGTTATGTTGCGCATATACCTCTATGCGGATGTTGTTGTTTAATTCTATTATAAACCTGCTGCTTGCGTTGAGCTTGATCCATCACTTTATTTATATCAACCTCGTTCATACTTTCGTTACTCAAAGTTTCAGCCGTTAAAAATGCAGCCATACTTTCACTCACTGTAATAAACACACAATAGATGGCGTTACCGGACGCTAAGAGGAGAAAGGAGTGAGAGATAATGGTTGATACTTACAGCCGTTTTTTGGAGTAATTTCGGATTGTTTAATATTGCGTCTGTTATTAGATAAACTCCTGCCGTGTACGACGACCCCTCCACCTCCTCCTCCTCCGCTACGATCACTATTCAACAATCGTAACTGTTGTTGCTGCGACGACGGGCGTTGTAATTCTGATCTGGTTGTATTAATCGGTGAATCTCTGTTTAAACAAGTTCGTACTTTATTCCACAACCAGTTGATCTCGGCGTCAGTCGGTGTTTTATCTAAACGAATCATCGCACCACCAGCGTTACCGTGGTGATCTACCTCTGTTACTGTATCTCCGCTACCGTTTTCTATCTGATCGCGATACGTCTGCGAATAATGATCCATTTGACCTTTGTGAAGGTCGTGCGGAGGCGGACGATTAGTTTTACGATTACCGTGGTTACCGTCTACGTTGATATCGACGAATGCGTTTCTAACGGCGATCGGAGGTTTGGTATCCGGGTAACCGCCGCGCCTGGTAACGGTATCCTGGTTACCGCCGCCGCGCCTGGTAACGGGAGCGCTGGATATTCTTGGTTTAGATTGCGGTGGTTTATTTAACGCGGAGCTGATCACACGAGCGGACACCGGACGAGCGTAACCGGGCGGCGCCGGTACGTGATTGACAACCGGTTTAGAATAATTAGATTTTAACGATATTGTATTCCTAGTCTGAGTGGGCGGAGTCTCTACCGGTTTGATTGACGTTTCAACGGGTTCTTCAGTAATAATCTCCTCCTCGATATCTTCATAACTTTCATCATCGTCATCATCATCATCATCACTGTCTTCATAAACAAGATCAACAAAACGAACTGATTTCTTCTTCTGACGAACTTTCTATAAATATACAATTACACCAAATAAACGATCATTTCCAAAGTTTTAACTGTGAAACTGGGATCCTGGGATCCTGGGACAAGTTGCACAGTCATGGCTTAAGTCCAATAGTGGTCTTAAATCTTAAGACTGGTCTTAAGTTGTAGAAGTTTGGCTATGAACTAAGTTTGTCTTAGAGATTGGTCTTAAATATAAGCCGTGTCTATGCAACCAGTCCCTGGATTCCCAACAAAATGTGGAACTGGGATTCAGAAAGAAACTGGGATCCAGAATGAAACTGGGATCCAGAATGGAACTGTGATCCAGAATGGAACTAGAATCCTGTGTTTTTAGTGAGTTAACCCCTATAAATGAAGAATGATTGTTACCTTTTTTCTTGAAGCTTGTTTCAGTTGTAAGTTTTTCTTGTTTACGTCGATGCTGTCACGAACTTTATCTTTTTTTATCGCGTGATTTAAACTGATTCCTTTAATAGACGGAACATTGTGATCTACTCCGTTCTCAGCTGCTATATCACTACGTTTTAATATTCCTTTCAGTGTTTGTTGTTTATCTGTTCCGGAGCCGCCCGAGGGCCCACCGCAGCCCGAGGACCCACTATTGTTATTATTAGTGGTGTATTCATTGCGTAATTTTACTAAGCTATCATCATTTAAAATCTGCAAAACCCTCGCAGCCGCAGTCCGGCTATCAGTGTTAGTCCCAGCCGCGGTCCGGCTATCAGTGTTAGTCCCAGCCGCAGTCCGGCTATCAGTGTTAGTCCCAGCCGCGGTCCGGCTAACAGTGTTAGTCCCAGCCGCAGTCCGGCTATCAGTGTTATTACCAGCTGCAGTCCGGCTATCAGTGTTATTACCAGCAGTCCGAGTATTAATATTTGTACCAGCCGCAGTCCGGCTATTCGTGTTAGTCCCAGCCGTAGTCCGGCTATTCGTGTTAGTCCCAGCTGGAGTCCGAATACTGGAATCAGTCCTAGCCGCAGTCCGAGTACCGGTATTAGTCGGTGTTGCTATAGGAACTCGATCATTGATAACAGTATTACGATTGTTGCCGAAGTCGTAATCATGCTGCGGATTGTTGTGACTGTTGCCGGTGGCGATGTCGCTATCCTGCTCCGGGTGACGCGTTATTTTTGGACGGTCATCGTTTAAACTATCTTTACTCGATAAACTATCATTATCATCTATCACCTCTTCATTATTCTCTTCATCATCATCAACACCTTGTATCTTATTGTCGTTGAGTATTTCAGTTGCTAAAGCGTCATTGAATTGTTGTAGAGTTTGTTTCTGATGTTCGATCAACAGCTGCTGATGCTGCAGCTGCTGCTGATGCAGCTGATGTTCAAACAACTGACGACTGTTTGATAGATTATTGTGACTTCGATTGAATAAATCCAGTAAATTGTGTCCCTGCTGCTGCTGCTGGTAGTCAGTCTGGTTTAATCTGTTTATCAGATACGCGTATTTATTATTAGTCGATGCTGGAATAGTTTGTGCTTCTGAACGAGAACTAAATCCAAAATTATTATAACACGATCCGTTATAGTTAGAATCGTATCTGTTGTTGTGCGACGGTGATTGTTGTCTGTGTTGTGATGGCGACGGATGATGAGGCTGAGGGGACGGTTGTCTGATTGTTGGTTGAGGACTCCCTCTGATTGCCCTTAACGCATCTTCAACGGTAACTACAAAATAACAACATCAATACCAAGTTACTATTAAATTTAAATAGATCTTTACAAAAAAAAACTTATCTTTACATAGAAATTAGCTGATTTTCCACCTCTCATTAAGGCAATTTTAAACATAGCCTGGAGAAGTGGGCAGCATCCCCCTCCACTCCACTCCCCAGCAGGGAGGTATACGTACTGTCATCTGGGTGCCACCCCCTCCCCCAGGGAGCTATATATGTACTGTTATCTGGGTGCCACCCCCTCCCCAGGGAGCTATATATGTACTGTTATCTGGGTGCCACCCCCTCCCCAGGGAGCTATATATGTACTGTTATCTGGGTGCCCCTTCCCCTAGGGAGCTATATATGTACTGTTATCTGGGTGCCACCCCCTCCCCAGGGAGCTATATATGTACTGTTATCTGGGTGCCCCTTCCCCTAGGGAGCTATATATGTAATGTCATCTGGGTGCCACCCCCTCCCCAGGGAGCTATATATGTACTGTTATCTGGGTGCCCCTTCCCCTAGGGAGCTATATATGTACTGTTATCTGGGTGCCCCTTCCCCCAGGGAGCTATATATGTACTGTTATCTGGGTGCCATCTTTACAAAAAACTTACACTGAAATTGAGCTGATTAAGGTTATCTTAAACATAGAAGTGGGTTCCACCACCCCCTCCCATCCCCAGGGATGTATTGGTGCTATCAGCCCCTCCCCCTCCCCCAGGGAGATATACTTACTGTTATCCTGTTGTATTTTCTGTTTATATTGTTTATTTTGTCGTTGGAATTTCTCCGTTGCTTCTTTCTGTCGTTCGCGACGTTTCGATAAAATCTCCTGACGTCTTTTTTCTTCTCGTTGTTGTTCTATTTTTTTCTTTATCGCGAGCGCTCTGAAGAATTACAAAACAATCAACATTATTTACAGCTAATTCCTCAGAAGAATTATGAGTTAGCAATTGACTTATAGAACATTGAATCATGACCTGTGTTAGAGTAGGAGACAGGGGACATTAGACGAGGGGGTCAGCGACGGGAGATGGAGGGTCTGGGACGTTAGACCAGGGGGTCAGCAACAGGAGATGGAGGGTCTGGGGCGTTAGACCAGGGGGTCAGCGACGGGAGATGGAGGGTCTGGGGCGTTAGACCAGGGGGTCAGCAACAGGAGATGGAGGGTCTGGGGCGTTAGACCAGGGGGTCAGCGACGGGAGATGGAGGGTCTGGGGCGTTAGACCAGGGGGTCAGCGACGGGAGATTGAGGGTCTGGGGTGTTAGACGAGGGGTTCAGCGACGGAAGATGGAGGGTCTGGGGTGTTAGACCAGGGGGTCAGCGACGGGAGATGGAGGGTCTGGGGCGTTAGACCAGGGGGTCAGCGACGGGAGATGGAGGGTCTGGGGTGTTAGACCAGGGGGTCAGCGACGGGAGATGGAGGGTCTGGGGCGTTAGACCAGGGGGTCAGCGACGGGAGATGGAGGGTCTGGGGTGTTAGACCAGGGGGTCAGCGACGGGAGATGGAGGGTCTGGGGAGTTAGACCAGGGGGTCAGCGACGGGAGATGGAGGGTCTGGGGAGTTAGACCAGGGGGTCAGCGACGGGAGATGGAGGGTCTGGGGAGTTAGACCAGGGGGTCAGCGACGGGAGATGGAGGGTCTGGGACGTTAGACCAGGGGGTCAGCGACGGGAGATGGAGGGTCTGGGGCGTTAGACCAAGGGGTCAGCGACGGGAGATGGAGGGTCTGGGGTGTTAGACCAGGGGGTCAGCGACGGGAGATGGAGGGTCTGGGGCGTTAGACCAAGGGGTCAGCGACGGGAGATGGAGGGTCTGGGGCGTTAGACCAGGGGGTCAGCGACGGGAGATGGAGGGTCTGGGGAGTTAGACCAGGGGGTCAGCGACGGGAGATGGAGGGTCTGGGGTGGTTGTCAAGGATACCGATATCTTACCTTCTTCTTTTATTTGTCGCTGCTGAAAGTTCTCGATTTCTAGCAATTTTATCGGTCAATTCCTCCACACGACCTTCAGGCAAAGTATACGTGACCTCTTCATTTTTCATCGCTTTATAGCGATTTCTGAATTTATTAAACGGTTAAAGATTCAAACAAACACTGATACAGACTCCTCCGATCCGATACAGACTCCTCCGATCTGATACAGACTCCTCCGATCTGATACAGACTCCTCCGATCCGATACAGACTCCTCCGATCTGATACAGACTCCTCCGATCTGATACAGACTCCTCCGATCTGATACAGACTCCTCCGATCTGATACAGACTCCTCCGATCTGATACAGACTCCTCCGATCTGATACAGACTCCTCCGATCTGATACAGACTCCTCCGATCTGATACAGACTCCTCCGATCTGATACAGACTCCTCCGATCTGATACAGACTCCTCCGATCTGATACAGACTCCTCCGATCTGATACAGACTCCTCCGATCTGATACAGACTCCTCCGATCTGATACAGACTCCTCCGATCTGATACAGACTCCTCCAATCTGAGAATCTACTTCAATGGATCCAGCCAGTTTCAGATGGTCTGACTCCTCACTACTCTCAGTCAAGAGTCAAGACAACGTCTGTGACTGTAGCCTACCCCCAGGGTCCCTCTGACTGAGAGTGAAAGGAAAGCCCAAAAACCCACCAAACAACAACGAACAACCAATGCAAAGCAAAGGCAAAAAGTTATATCAGAATTCAGAAAATCGACAAAAAAGACTATGACTAAAAAAAGAAAAGAGGCTGTTCTTTAAATTAAATTCCAAGTCTGTCGAGTTTTCGTTAGTTAAGACTCACACAGTCACACTACTCCTCACTGATTGATAGAGAATTTACAGATTTAAAACTCAGATGATAAATGTTTGTAAAGGATACGAATAAGGTGTGGAATTCATGTTGGTCTCTACGTATTGACGTCATTGATTACCTCTCGACGCCGCCATGTTGTTTTGACAACCAGTCCTGATACTAAAATGAAAACTCATCCCTGAAACCGATCATTAGCTCATCGTCTAAAAACCAGCCGAATAATAATTAAAAACATCAAAAATATTGTTGCTGGAAAAACCTTGAAATTTTGATTGTTAATTATCGTATTAAATTCATATTTGAATTGGATTGAACTGGTTCTCGAGTACGCGCGAAGCTGGCTCAACTGCCAGAGTACCGTTTCTTCTTGAGTAAATGCGTTTAAAGCTCCCGATGAATCGGGTAACTTTGTAACGCGACATTGGTTATAATTCCTAGTAGAAGAAAGAGACAATATAATTACAAAGATTCTGAACACGCCGAAAACAATTCATATGATAAAATATCATTCTCAATACGAAATTATAGATTAAATGGAGACACCAATAAATTATATTGAAAATATTTCAGCATAATGATCTGATTTCAGCATAATGAATGATCTGATTTCGTTTTTCTATTTATAAGTGGGTCTCAGGCACAGGATTGAGCCTAACTTATGGCGCAGAAAATTACTGAAATTCTATCTTCAATTTTTGTATTGATGTTTGTTGTATTTCTGAAAGTGGATTCAAATAACGAGCATCTGCAAATCTAAAAAAAAAAACTGAAAATATACCGAGTACCTACATTGTATTATTGAGTCCAGGTTAACAGACACCCGATTCAAAATGTTATCTTCAACACTGTTTAAACTATTCAAATGCTCAGTGTTTCATCTCCATTACTGATAGTGGATTCAAATTCCCGTCAAACTAGAAACTGAATATTTACATGGTGATATCCAGTTAACGCCAATACCGACTAGCATCATAAAACGGCCAAGAGCAGCAGCGGGGCTTATCACTGCTGATCACAGTTAGTTCCATCGCAAGCGCGTAAGTTGAATGATATTTTCCAGGTTTTAGATTACATGGATCATATTGACTCGTTAGTTGTTGGGATTAAGACCTCTAGGCTATGGGCTTCTGCTTAGTCGGGAGTCGAGCTGGGCGGTGGTTGCGAAATGTTTGACCATTTTCGGTGTGCCTGTAAAACAGCCTAAGATTTCAATATTACATATGGTCTTATGTTGATACCCTGTCCCGTACTAACAACTCACGTAACACGGTTCAAATGAGGCCAGCAGTTTATTACGACATGTTTGCCATCTATTGGAATTTTGTTGAACTATCAAATTTCCATATCGACAATAGCAAAGCTTGCAAGTTGAAGCAGATTTCTCATGCGCCATCTATCGGAAATGTGGAACTCTGCCATAATAAATCGGGGTCGTTCCAGGTTCGAACCTTATAATTACTGACGCCAATTCACTATTCAACTTCATATTTGAGGTTCACGTACCGTTTCACCAGAGGCAATAATTTAACAAATAAAACAAATTTTATCTCAAAAATATTTTAATATTGTTTAATAATGATATTTATATTCATTGATAAAATGTGATGAAACATCTGCAGTAGATTACACACGGCAGGGAGAAACCAGCCCTGGAAAGTGAGGAATCACCGCCATAGTCGAGTATCACTGATCAGTTAGAACAGTCTGATTGGTTTGTCCTGCGTCAATATCCGGGTTCCGTTTTAATTCTAGAAATAAATATACACTATAAACATTTATATAAGAGAGTGTATGAGAGATGAGGGGTGGAGAGGAGATTGAGGGGGGGATTGAGGGGGATTGACTGACTGTGAAAGAGGGGGAGGGAGAAGGGATTCCATTCTGAAATAATCACAAATTGTAGGAGAATTTAGATTCGAATTGAACAAGAATCAAACGAGTCCATGATGAGATCAACCATTGAATCATTTTCCGTATTTAGATTGATAAGGGATGGTCCGGTTGGAGGACGAACCCTGAAGGATGTTTTGGTTGGTTGTACTGAGGATCCGCCACCGGAAGCCACATACCACAATCTCGCCAGCGATTTAGAAAATACGTAGAGGGCGTGCCGATCGGTTGGTCGCCCACAGTAGGGTCAACGATACACGGTAATTCGACGGTAGGGGACACCACCGATTCAAGGGTTTCTACCGCTGAATGAGGGTTTTTTTTTACGGAACCGTTCGTCGCTATAGAAACAAAAAGAAAAAATACGGGAAACCTAAAAACAAAACTGATTAACGCAAAACATGAACACTCTGCCGCGTACCGGAAGTGTGCTGTCAGCCATTTTTGAATGAGCGGATTACCTTTTTTAGGATCAGTTCTTGTAGAATGTGTCTTATAGGATGAGTTACTCTTGGATGACATTTGACTTGTCATTGTAGTTCCTATAAACATATACATACAATTCAATATTAGTTCTCACAATAACTATGAAACTGCGCCTAGGCGCTGGTTTTTGAGATCACTGTTGAACGGGAATAGGTATGAAATTTTATTGGATAAAAATCTTTTCAAATAGAAACGACACGATATTCTACTTCATAAAACCCTCAATATTTCAAATATATAAAACATATAAACACGACGACTATGCGTGAACAAACACATCTTACATTTATCATAGAATCTATCACTTTATCGAACGGCAAATTTTAGTTAGCAAAAAATTAGATATTTCATCGCGGAGTTTTTTCTATATTCTGAAACACATTATTTTCCATGCGGTTCACGAATTATTACTAACACTTTTTCTCACAAGGTTCGTTTATTTGTGAATTCAAACACATGCAAAACAGCAAGACTAGTTTCAACCTAACACGGACTAACGCCACCTAGTGCCACAGTCGTGAGTTAGAGATAGAATTGATTTGTTATAATTCATTTTAGAAATATAATTTTACACCGAAATGAAGAACTGCGAGCCAGTTCCACAGTTATCAGTTGGAGTAAGAATCAGTTCATTTTCAATTTTCGCATTCGGAACAGTGGAACTATAAAGTGGCCATTTATACAGAACTGATATTTATACACGAATATGAATCCTTCCTCGTAGGGATTCGAATATAGAATGGGTTCGAACCCCGGCGAGACAGGTCGGTGCAGTCGGAACATGTGCGCATCATCGATGGTTATACATTGAACATTAACATTATAAACATTGAATGAACGCCTCACCTATGAAAACAAATCTCCTTGCAAAATGCAAAATAAAACAGATAAAGTTATATTAATCAGAAAATCAAATTGAGATCGAAGCAGTCGCAGAAACACTAAATCTTCTGTGGCCAGTTTCACAGTCATGGCTTAAATCTATGATCAGTCTAATCTCATCTCGGTTCTATAATCAATCTAACAACTTAAGGCCAGTTTAAGCTCATATTGATTGCGCACTGTCGTGGCTTCAATCTGTGATCATTTTAGCTCATTTTGGGCCTAAAGTCAACCCATAAACTTGAAATTCAAAACCGGTTCTTAAGTCAAGACCACTTTCGGACTTAATTCACGACTGTTTAACTGCACCCAGATTGAAACATGCTGGAATTATCATCGAAATCATATATGTGCGAAAAAATATCACGCAAAGAAGATAAGATTTATTAGAAACTAAATCTACAAGAAATAATAAGCTTTAACTCAACAGAATTCAAAGCACTTGTATCAAACTCGCTGCAATCTCGTTTGATGTTAATACGAACAGAAACGACCGTTTCTCAAGCGCAAACCGCTTTAAGCCGATATTTGAATATGCTCAATGAAATTCTGGAAAACTAGCAAAACGAGCAGAGAATCTGGCAATAAATCTGACCCATCCCGATTACCTCCCCCAACCCCTAAACATTAGTGGACACGCCTTAAACACATGCCAGTAAACAATATAAATTGTGTACCGATAGTAGTTTCGTCTATTTCAGTTTCTGTAAACAGATTTTATTCAATATTATTACATCAAACACGAGAAGGGTCTCTGACCCACTGGGAGGTACCTCGTGGTTTTAAAAGTTATTCAAAATGGCTGCCGTTTAAAGTGTAAAATATGAATATCTCAGATTTTTCGTAAAGCTAAAACAATACGAATCATTTTGGATATATATGATTAGAAATATCTGAGATCTGACCGGAAATATCTGATATATTTGAGTTGATATATGTGATATATTTGAGATTTACCTTTAGTCGATGATTTGAAGTATTTTGGAGCAGGTATACACGGGAAACAGTCATGTAGTTTATATCGCCATGCCTGACTGGCATCCTTCTTTAATACGACATAAAACAAAAATATAGCAAATCCTTGTAACGTGTTTACTATAGCAAACGCGTAACTGAAACCCACTGCAGCGTCCCCTATCGCCAGGAACGCTAACAACCACGCCAATCCTAGTAATATGAATATAGCCAAAGCTCCTCGTAGGTTTTTACTAGTTTTGTTTTTTTGAGTTTGGTTTTTGACGACCGGGTTGTTTCCCATTTGTTGTAAGCGACGGGCGACCAGCGCGAACACGATGGAATTCGCGATCAATATGGCCGCTATGGGAGCCACTACAGCTCCGTAGAAAGCGTTTCTTTCGATCCAACAACTGGAAATAAAACAATCAAGATTTGTTTTAAACTAGAATGAAAACAGATTATACAAAATCCAAAAATTTGTGGTTGAGAGTTCAAATTTGTTGATTCCCAAATGTTTTGTCCTAGAGTCAAATTTTAAAACTCAGAACTGAGGAACTGGACCCAGAACTGAGGAACTGGGTCCTGGTCGTTAAATAATCTTACAATTTTCCTGGTCCTTGTGGTCCGTAGTTATCACTACCATAAACAGCTAAAGTAATAATGAGTATCGGTAGAGGAAACCCTGAAATAATCAAACATCCATCGCATATAATTATTACAGCGGATTTACTGGAAAACATTAGGAACCGCTGAACTATGACTCACCCCAACCGAACAGCATAGCTTTTAACATGAATCTACTGATGTATGTATTTAACACCTTTATCAGAGCCATGTACATATAAAACGATTCGATCAACATCCAAGCGAAACTACTTAGTAGAAAATAATGAATGAAAACAGCAGCAGTCTGGAATAGAGGGAGGGAGTAAAACCGATAAACTGAAATACGCCGGAATTCCAATACTACATTCATTTCACGACTAACCGAATATTTACGTTTTTTCAATATCGATATCAATATATCGATTTTGATAAAGGTTGACAAATGATAATTCAATAATTTCCATTTTTCGTTCATCATTATCCCTCCCCCTCCCCTCCCCCTCCCCTTCCCTTCCCCTTCACCACCCCTTCCCCCCTTCCCCTCCCCTTCCCCTCCCTTCCCCTCCCCTTCCCCTCCCCTTCCCCTCCCCTTCCCCTCCCCTTCCCCTCCCCTTCCCCTCCCCTTCCCCTCCCCTTCCCCTCCCCAATCTTGGCTCCTAAAGAGTCACTCATCATTCAGTAAACTTACCTTACACCCAGGCAGGTTATCGCTGTTAGACGTTGCCAATGAACCGATTACAAAACATAGGTTTAAAAATAACAAAGAAGCGCAAAGATTTATCAGAACTTTTGACGGATTTGATTTTCGTAATTTTCTGAAATTTAGAAAAGAAAATTTGTATTTGCTTGGTTTCCTACAATACAAAGTAAAGCGTTAATATGTTTAATGTTCAAGCGAATACATGTTTAAATCACGTGTTATAAAACACGCGGTTATGTTCACTTACTGGAAGAGAATGTAGGTAAGAAGTGTTACAGTCAGTGTTGCTATTGATATTATACAACCAATCATTGATATAATACCAAGAGCTTTTTGATGAATATCAGAAAGTTTAGAAGTTGAACCGTAAACATCCTGAAAATATCAATTCATTGATTTATTTAAACAGAGAAATATTTTTAGAATTATCAGTTGAATTCGGTAGATCGCTTACCATCAATAAAGCAAAGTTTGTCATGTGATTCGATCGACAAATCGTGCGATCGAGTTCGGATTTAATTAGAGTTAAACCTTCAACAGACCAACCACCACGATTACCGTTTAAATCAAAATCCCAAAACACACATTTCATCGGTTTATCGGTCTGTAATTCAGATTGGTGAAATTATGATTAATACATTTAAATCAGGATCAACTTCCCAAAGTTCTCTCTAAGGAATACTCAATATAATCAGACATTGCAGTGAGAACTGGTTTATTGACAGCTGATTGAATCAGAGGATCCTGTTCGTTACTTGAGAACTGTTATTTAGAGTATAACTGATAGACTGACACAGATTCCTAAAGTAATTTACAGCGTTATAAACTGACAATGTTTCACCACATTTTAAACAACTCAAACATTCTGAGGTTTGAGGTGAAATGTGAATTACACTTAGACAAATAATCAAACTTCTCCAGTAACATCTCAGTAACATCTCAGTAACATCCCAGTTACACAGCTTGTTACAGCTCCAGTAAACCTCCGCACTCAATAACCTTTCTCACCCCTCATATCCAGACAGGAATTTTTATCACCCACCAAGAAAAACCTTCACACTTAAAATGACTTTCTTTATTTCGCTCTTAATTCAATTTTCAGTAAGGAGGACCCGGGTTCGAATCTTTCCCGTCACCCTGTTCCGATCTCCATCTTCCCCTTTTTCAATCAAATATTTTTCAATTCTCTTTATTTTTCTGTTAGATGAATCATATACAAACCTTATTCAGATGCTTAAATGTTATTTCAATAGGAATCGATGAATCCCTCATAGAAACGCCTTCTAGATTGATCGATAGGGGGCGACTGTTGACGGTGTAATTAAACCGGAAGTCGCTACTATCACGCATCGCCTGTTGGCAAAAAAAGTTCAGATGGTAAATTAATGAAGATGAATCAGTGTGAGGAGTTTTATATTTGAACAGAGTTTAAAGTCAACAGTATTCAATCTACTAATGGATTATCTCTATAGGAACGGGACCGACCCAGAGTTCCGTGCACAAGCTTCACTTCACAAAACCTTCCAGGAGATGTCATTCCGATATTTATATAAATTCTCTATTTTTCAAACTGATTGGGAAGTAAAAGATCTCTCAGAAAATGGTTTCAATCAAAACAATCTTTTCTCGAAAAAATTGACTATTCATCGAAAATATTCAAGGATTTTGATTAATGACGTGAAGTTATAATTACATATCGTTTCTCTAGTACAATTTAAGCTGAGATTATAAAATTGTGGTCGTGTCACCTATCTGATCGTAAAATCCTCATGTTATGTGACCACAGTCAGTGAGATTATGGTCAGTATGAGACGGCAAACAAACCTTACACAGACCACTCATGCGCAATCTATAGATTGACCAAATAGGTCGGATTTGGATTATTCTGGTACAAACCAGTTTGTGGCCTGTACGACAAAAGACACGTTGTTGTTACGTGACGAAGGTAGCGGCTTCACTTTATACCCGTCCTGTACACGAGAATCTCACAATGAAACAGCGACTAGAATGCAGTTTTTCCTAGGATATTTGAGTCTGTACGTTGATTATTGATATAAATGACCAAAATGATACCGTTATTTCAAATAGAAGCTTCATTTGATCGTTATATTAAACCTTAGACTCCATCACTTAGGCGAAGGGCCGGTCACTGAGATCAGCGGTAACGAATGAGGATATGTGCATCATGGTCTATCGTATTCACAGAATTATTCACAAAATAAAGTAGATGAATTATTGAAGTAGTTTACCTGAAAGAATGTATCTTTGTTGTAAATGACGAATGTTGCTGACGGATAGTTAAATCGAGACAGTAAATCCTGCGGTATTTTAATACTGTACAGAAACTGATGTTTATCACCATTCATTAGCGTCACCTAAATCACAGAAAACTACATCAGAAAATACTCGAGAAAACTGCGAGAAGCTCTGCTGATCAGAGAGAGTCACGAAATATCAATAACCAGGAGGAAATTACTGCACGTTAAACACACATCAAAATCACACATTTATTTCATCTCTGAAATAAATCTGGAATTATAATTACACATATATTTCATTCCTGAAGTAAATCTTGCCAATAGATTATCATGGATTCTAGGTATAAATATGATTACTACAATTGCATAAAAAAAAGATATTAAAAAAAAAAAAAACAGTTTTGTTAAGATAAAAATCGCGATCTTATATGTATCGATTCAATCGAGAGATAAGACATCGATTTTTGGCTACTTGAGATAAGCAGCATCTGTATCAAAATCAGTACAGAGCTGCCGATAGAAACATCGGTTTATTGGAGAATATCCGGGTAGTTTGATGCTGCATCCGGGAAGATATGAGCATCATTGACATCAAAAAGACTGATCTTATATAACGGAGTCTCTGGCAAGTGAGGAAGCTCTCTTAACTGCAGTTTAAGACAAGTATCATCGACTTGCGTCTTGTATTGACAGATTATCCGATTCTCAATACACAGCGCCTGTCATTTCTGAGAAAATACAAATATAACCCATTATTCCGATACTGTCAAATCCCAACACTCGCTCAAAACTTTTATAAGAAATATCTAGAAAAAAGTCTTCAACGAGACAGAGTTGAATAAATACAAATAAAGATCATCTCAATCAAACTGAGATACATTTATATATTACACAGATATATCTCAGATATAGTACAGTATATATCTCAATCAAACTGAGATACATTTATATATTACACAGATATATCTCAGATATAGTACAGTTTATATCTCAATCAAACTGAGATACATTTATATATTACACAGATATATCTCAGATATAGTACAGTTTATATCTCAATCAAACTGAGATACATTTATATATTACACAGATATATCTCAGATATAGTACAGTTTATATCTCAATCAAACTGAGATACATTTAAATATTGCGGAAATTTTTCATTTCTGCTGAGTTTAAAAGTTTGACCCAGCCAGCCGCCTATCTACACCCCGTACATAACATTTTCTAAAATCATTATCAAAATTTCAAAATCATGATAAAGCTAACAATAACAGACCCGGCAGCTATAGACATGAACTGATTACAAATTTTATTGCCGTTTACAAAATGACCCGACAGATCGGGAGAAACAAGGTTTCATTTTTTAGACTTTAATTAGATTACGAAATTTCGTATTGAAATTTACGCTTTACTGAATGAAACGCATCGGAAGAATTAAAGATGTTTTTTACCTCGTTTCCGGAGTCGTCAAGAGCAGATCCAAACGTCACTGATTTCCCTCGAATCGATGAAGTATTCGCCGTTAAAAATGCCAAATTATCTTTCACAGCTTTCACGGTTTTAGTTCGAGTTAAATCTAATTTTTCAGACAGTTTTTCTATTTGACCGATCATTCTATAGTATATATATATATATATATATATATATATAGAGGGAGAGGGAGAAAAAATTGTGAATTCAAGTACAGAAAATGGATGTGTGAAAATGATGTTCTAGATTTATTTTTTTCTAAGAAGTATTAAAGGAAAAGAAAATAACTAGAATTAAATTCAAAATTATTTCAAATTGATAGAAATAACTTTTTAATCATTCAATTAATGTTTATCTCATTAAATGACTTTTCCTGAAATTTTCATCTCGTTCCTGGAAGTTTTTTCTATGAAAACTGGATGAAAAATTTTAAAAATTCCCACAAAATCAAATGAAATCATCAGTAAAAAACTACAGCCCACATTTGATTTGATTTTCATATAACAACGTCATCCTAGTGACGTCACTAACCGTTTGGATGCAGATTCGCTATCCCGTAAAGTAGTCACAGATGTATCTAACATTTGACTGACGATGTTGATGATTTTCTGAGTGGTTTCATTTTGATTGTCGTCACTAAACGCAGTCCCTACTGTTAATACGTTATCGATAGAATCAGAGGTGAATGTGACGTCATCTGAACTAAAACTGGCCGTGTCGACTGTGATCGAGTCTAACTTCGTAAGGAAATCCTTAAAGTTCCCTAAAACAAATTCAATATATACAAATTATTATGCAAGGATGACGTCACACGTATATTGTTCAGTCGTGTATATTGTGAGATTTTGACTTCAGTTAACTACTTTACGCTTTACGTGCAATATGACGCGCATTGGTATCAGGCGCGTTACTTCTAAACATTGCATGCCCTTATTAGTACATATAGTTAAACAATCGCCACAAAAATTTATTCATAATTCTTTAGGTTGTTCTAAATGTTTTCTAAATGATTGTCTTTTTCCAGATATTTCTACGATATTTTGTTTATAACTTACCGTCGCTGATGTCGGTTTGTGAAAGCTTTTCCAATTGATCAGTTTTGTCGCTAATGTATCTACAATTTTCGTCGTTTATTTCTGTAACCCACTGTACTCCTCCGTCATCAGCGGAAGTGCTATAGTTAACAGTAATAACCGTTAAATATAAACAGGGATTAATTGTTTTATCATAGTTTTAACGGTGAGAAGTAATTCGTGAACTATTGATATAATTGAAGCTGAAATGAATTTAATCGGAACACTTTAAATCAACTTCAGATAAACTTTCTACATTTAGTGTGTCAATGGGGTTGTTTCTATAGAAACAGCACCGTTACAGCTATAGGTCACTGTATTTCGCACCTGTTTAAACAGGCAGCATTAGTGTTTATATTAAGGTATCATTTGCTAAATAATCACGAAACCTAATAAGAGTAGATACTCTCGATTTAATTTCAGCCTGATTACTCCAAGATTTATCTAAGAAGATGCCACCACGTGATCGTTTCGTGAAGAAAAGTAGGATTACAAGTAAACCGAATGGAATCTATCATGCGTGTCGAAATCAATAAATCACCCATATAAACATTGACTGATGATATTTGAGATCTCACTGGTACAATATCAAATCATATGAGACTTTCATAACGACAATAGAAATATCGTGAATCATTGATTCGTTCTGAGAATCTCTGAGATATTACATTCATAATCTCACGCTCTCGCAATATTCCCTGAGATATCATATTTACCATCTCAAGATCTCACTCTATTCTATGAGATATCATCGATATGTTACAGCGTTACTGATAAAAGACTAAATTACAGTTTACGTGGCAGTGACGTCACTCATTATAGAATTATACAACTATAATTATTGATATATCAAATAGATGAATAAATTGAGATTGAACTGACCAGTTTCTAGTGGCAACAGCGTTATAAAACCTCGGTCGAGGACACGGTACCGCAGCCTGTTCTCCTGATGTTGTATTACCGAATACTAATTTGCCTTTAGCCGTCAATACTTCAATTTCTAAACAAGTACCTAAAGCACGATTTATACAGCAGTTACAACTTATGAAATCTTTCAGATTTGATGAAGTTGAAGGGCATAATAGAAATTACAAAGTCATGTTTTTCAAAATAAACACCGGCAAATGCATCGTCATGAATCTCTGAGGATGGTGAATGAGTACTTACCCGTATTTTCTACTGTAATAAATGGCGCCATATCCGGTGTGGTGAACGAACTAAAAGTTCCATCAATTACTTTCCTCATGAGGAACTGTTTATGATTCTCACGTAACTCGCTGTTACTTATAAATTTCAATCGCGTCAAGTAGAATTTAAAATACGTCGGTACATACGACAAACTACAAAATATTCACAGATTTCTGCGTGAATTGGTGAAGCAAGGTTATTTCTACCCCGCTCGATAAATCTATTTCATTACTTATACCGATTTTGAACGGTACATAATGAAATACGGCTGTAGGTCAATGGAAGAATACTCGAACTTTACGCCAGACACCCGAGTTCGAATCCCTGCAGTTTCTTTTCAAAAATTTTTTCGCGAAGTTGTGTTTTTTTGTCAAAGGTTGAATTACTTTTAATTACGTCAACGTCATGAACAAATTGACATTATTTCATTTCGCATTAATCGAATTACTCGTAACTCACCAGATCCAACCTGCGTGTAAAACTGAATTCACTCCTGGCTCTTTTCCAATTTCTTTATTCATCTAATCGTAAAAAATACATTTTGTAAACATTAGAAACGTTCTTAGAATCATTGTATGAATATCTTAATAGATGAACGCCAAAATTCATGTTGTTTTGAAACTCCAATATTGATGACGTAGTCAGCACATCGACTCACACAGAACACAAACTAGATATTAGTGTGTATAAACATTATTGTAACGGTTTTTAAAGCGTCTAAAATATAAGCTAGCTTCCATTGACATTTTCATCTTCACAGAGGCCTTTCTGTCTCTCCCTCCCACTCTATCCTCTCTTTCTCAGCCTTTCTTACTCTCTCTCTCTCACTCTCTCCTCTCTTTCTCAGCCTTTCTCACTCTCACTCTCTTCTCTCTCTCACTCACTCTTCTCTCTCATTCTCTCCACTCTCTCTCTAGAGTCAAAATGTTCGGTATTTCCAGTGTAAACACTAATCGCATTTCGGCAGGTTTTATAAAGAGGAAAGAATAGACGTAAGGAATGTGAGACTGGTAATTCTGTATAGATTGATAATATCATTCGAATAAATAGAATTTTACACAGTTACCGCAGATATCTGTGTGATTGGTCTACTGGAGATCTTATAGCAGATCTGACCTCGTGTTTCCCAGGTCCCACGTCTATCTTATATACATATTTACCTGTTCCAGAATATTACCGATGCGTTGTTTAATATCGGGACACCTCAAGGTCGTGCGGTGAAATCTAGCAGTTATCTGATGTTCACTGGCAATAGCTACAAACACAAGTATAATTCGCTGTAAAATTGGTCTCGGATGATGAACATAGATTTTAGTAGAAATTATGAACTCTTCGAATATATCATTATCCACCGTTCTTCCATATTAGTCTCAGTGGCTGAATGGGTTAGTCCCTAATCTAACCCTCACGCCGGTCGAAGTTCGAGACCTGTATTTATTTTTCGAAGAAGAAGAAGTTTTTGGATTTTTTTTTAAATAAAGCATGATGAATAAATCTACCTTTCATGAGCGAGTTTTTGTTGCACCGTTGGGTATTACAACAATAATTACAAGTGGTTGAATTCGTTATTGCGGTGAAGTTAATATTCCTGCATGACGACGCGTCATCAGCACTTTCAATTTGACAACTGTCATAGTTATAACAGCCTGAAGATATCGACCAATCACCATCCGCTTTAACGGTCAATACATTACGACATCCCAGCTACAAAATATTCGAAAAGAAAAGACGAGATTTCAAGAGAAAGTCGCATTGATAAGAGAGAATTCATCCCCTTTCTATCTACTACCCCTCTCCATACCCCTCCCCTCTCTCCCCTTCTCTCTCCCTCTCTATCTCTTTCCCTCTCACTCTCACTCTCACTCTCTCCCCCTCCCCCTCTCCCTCTCCCCCTCTCTCCCCTAGAGATCCTGCATCACAGGACCACAAATACGGTCATACAAGTACCTATCATATTTTCTCTAAAAGAATAAACGTGTAAGATAGTGCTGTGTGAAGCTTATAACTTTATTCAAATTTACGAACATTCGTTACTAATGCATAGAGTAGCTTGATCAGGTAAATGAATTAACAGGTACGTAATCAATCACTTTGAAGGTAAACTGATTAACTAAAGAATTTTACGAGCTACCGGAGCGCATTTAGTCGCTTCAACGGATAAATACTCTACAAACTCTTTTTCAAACGATGTTTTGTTGTTGTAATCAATTTTGTAACTGATTTCTAGAAAATAAAGTATTAATTCTATAAAATGTCTATTGACTTTACTGAGCTCGTGTATCTGTTTAACGGAATGCTGTTAAATCTGTTGTTTTAACAAATGGTTTCCTATTATTCGCGGTCCACGTCAGGCAATTTAACCATCAGCGGCCGCCATTTCTCATTATTTGTTTAGTTGTCGTTTCGTGGAAAATATTGTTTTTTCAATCAGTGGGAAACTCGTCAGACGAAACGTCGAAACCAGAATAAACATTGGTTAAACGGATTGACGATAGAAATCAGAGTAATTCAAACAGTCATCAAGCCGTTAATCGATCTATCATACAAATATTAGTTTGAAATAGAAACTCAATTGACTTCACACGTTGCTATGGAGAGTACGCGTTCGTTGCTATGGTACCCCCCCCCCCCATTCGTAGTAGATGTGAAAAAAACTCTTTGAAATCTTTGACATTGATATCAAAAATACCTAAATTGAAATATCTTGAAATCTATATTACGTATCGTGGTTTTGGATTTTAGCATTTTTTGATATGGAAAATGAGACATACCTGATCAGTGTTACAGTAAAATGATCGACCGATTCTACAATAAGTATCATTTCGTACATCCGAACACGAATAACACGATTGTTGAATGTTTTTCGTCGTCATCGTTGGAAACTGTGTTGCTACAGTAAATAAATTATCGATTAGTATTTTAACCCTCTGTTCACCGGACCCGACATTCATGGGATTCACACTCACGTGTACAGCCACGTAGGTCTAAATCGAGGATATTCTGACGCTGTATATTCGTGCAATCAGCGCCATCTATTATCAAAGGTCTCGGTCTCGATTTCGCCCAATTCATGAAAGCCTGGACGTCGCAATCGCAAACTACCGGGTTCCCACGTAAATACCTGAAATATGAATTCAGATTTGTCACGTTTGGAGCAAAAGATTAAACTTATATATAGTTCGACATAACAGGAATAAGTTACACTCAGAATCATTTTAGTACACCCCCATGTAAGATAGAAATGTACACACGAATGCGCATTTCGGGGATTCGAACCTGATGGCTCACGGAACTCGATGGAATCAGGTTCGAATCCCATATTGAAGTATCGAATACACAACACTTACAATTCCATTAGCTCGGCATTGTACCGAAACCAATCAGCTTCGAATTTCTCAAATTCATTGTCTGAAATGCTCCTAATAAAACACAACATAAGAATACAACATCGAACACAAAACGCGACTTGAAAACGTAATTTAAATATGGGAAAAATACAACAAAATATGTACGTTACAAAATATGATTATAATTTTGATTACATGTCAGATTAAAGGGAGATTTGTGCATAATTTGAACTTTAAGGAAAAACAAACACGCGTGCAATAAATGATTGATATTGTGTTGAATGATTTATGTTTCCGCCATTTTGTCATCACGTGGTCAACACACTAACTACTTATTACAACCATTTAGAAATCAATTTAAAAAACAACATGATTCAAAAAATTATGTTCTTTTTCGAAAAAATACTGAGACATCAAACTACGAGACACTCAATCTACATCGATCAATGAAATACAATGTCAATTATTGAAAATAAAATATAGCCGCGGAGCAGTAATAATGGGTTTTCTGTAGCCCAGCGGTAACGGGTTTTCTGCAGCTCAGTAGTAACGGGTTTTCTGCCGCCCAGCGGTAACGGGTTTTCTGCCGCCCAGAGGTAACGGGTTTTCTGCCGCCCAGCAGTAACGGGTTTTTTGCCGCCCAGTGGTAACGTGTTTTCTGCCGCCCAGCGTTTTTACATAGCTCGGCAATTGATCGATTTTATTCATAGAAGAGAGACACAATCTTTAACATTATCCACGATACACCGTAAATGGGCATTTTTCAAAAAGATCAAAAGCTCCCCCTCAAACGATTTTCGTATTTCTTCTATTCTCAAATTGGGAATGATATTCTGCCACAGTGGCTGTTTCGCGATGCCATCAGGTTCGATTCCTTACTACTCAAGCAATTTCGATTATTTCCCATATGGATAAATACATTTTCTAATACAAAAATAAACGGGGTTTGTATCGACCACCAAGTGAGCTGAGCTATAAGCTTATGATTCTATGTACTTCACAAAATCGATGTAGATTAAATCTTTCTAAAAAGAACTTACAATACTTTTAATATGGTCAATGGAGCGAAACTCAACCAATGAAATGTCGAGATCAGATTATCACTTATTTTACTGGAAGAAATTCAAATGAGTAGCGCTTAAAGTAACCAAGCATTATATGTGGCCCAGTTTTATAGACTGGTATCAACTTTAACTCAGACGAGTCGGGGCTGCAGTTGCTCAAAAGTTTGTTAAATTTAACCATCGGATAAATACTATAATAACAATGTAGTTTTAACTGTCACTATGTCAGCAGTAATCCACTGGTTAACTCGTAGCTTTAACGAACCTATCGAGCCTCTGAAGCCCCTGGAGCCTCTGGATGTTGTTAACTTACAGATTTCGTAATTTATTCAACGTGTTGAAGGCTTTTGGATCGACTGTACGAATACTGTTATTCCTCAGGTCCCTGTGAAATTAATAATAACCGTCGTTTATTTCTCCATCTCTCTTACTCTCATACTGCCGAGAAAAACACTGCGAGAATTTTACTTACAGAAATTCCAGATTTGTCAAACCGTTAAATACATTTTCGAATAGTCTGGAAATTTGGTGGCCGTTGATGACTCTGAAAGAAAGAAAGCTTTATTTGAATATAACATGTCGTAGACCCCTGGACCTGGCTGTGGAACTTGATCTTGAGCAGTAGAACCTGAGGTCCTGAACGGTGGAACTGGATCCAGGACTGTGGAACTGAGTACTGAACTATGGAACCTGATCCTGAACGGTGGAACTGGATCTCAAAAGTATGCAAGCAGTTAAAACAGTTACGGTTCAATCTCTAGATGAAATCTATACAGAATCCTCGTGAGAGCTAGAAACATAGAACCATTTACAACTCACTGGATCTCGAGCTAAGCTCGGATAAGATTTATTGGGATAAGCAGGTTGCTATTAGGATAAGCAGGTAGTTGTTATATGTTTTATGAGGTTGTAGTTTGGTAGGTGTAGTTCAGTAGTTAGACTGGTTTAGATTGTAATGTCAGACAGCTCAATCTATCATTGTCTTCACGAGTCTCTTTTTTTATTCCCGTCTGATGTTTATCATCACAAGTGTTTAACTTAGTTTCTGCCAGTTGTAAAGATGATTACTTTGTCGGTAATAGAAGATGAACATTTTGCTTTTGTTTTTAGAAAATATAGGTTCGAAGCATCAGTCTTCAGTCTTGTGGTCAGATATTGCCGATTAAACACCTCGGCCCAGTTATCTTTAACCCTGGGCCCAACCTGGGCTAACTACTCCGGGTTAAGGTTAATACTAGTCTATAAAACCGATTTCAGGGTTTTACATAATTGAAAATTATTGATTTAACCCCTAGATAATACCAGTCTAAAAAACCAGGCCCAGTTTGTAAGATGGCCAAGATTTTGTCATATCGACCAGAACCATCAACAAAGCGCAGAAAACTATCTAATATATATTGTTATCTGTCAGCCATCATTATTTAGAAATGAAAACTGCAATGACCTTCGAATTTCCCGCACAATTGGCACAGTTGTGAATACGACACCTCAGGTAAGGCCACCACTCAGCAGACTGTCAACAGTCAGAACTCTATGGTCTAGTGGTAGACACTCTTGGTTTGCACGTGAGAGACCCGAGTTCGAATCTTAGCCGAGCTAGGGTTAGGGTTATGGCGGACCTAGGGTTAGGGTTATGGTGGAGCTCGGGTTAGGATACGTCGGTCACCGGAACTGGGTTAAGGGTTTCGGTCGACCGTAGACTATTTTTCTTATCTGCCGCTTTCAATTACGTGTTATGTATTTTGTTGTAAATAATCATAATCAACACTGAAAAAGATACAGAACCGTCATAAACCAGAGAAATGTCATCGTAATCTTTATGATCTGTGTACTGTGTAGGTTTTGAAATATAAAAAAACCGATTGAACTGTGGTGTAAGACACATCATCCGGGTCGGTTCACTCAGTACATTACTGATTACCGTATTGTACATTACGTGTACATTACGTGTTACATTATTCAGAATTTCTAACCGATCAAATTTGTTTTCAAAATCACATCAAATATTGTTGAAATCGATATATAGGCACAACGAGGGAAATAGTAGTTGATTGTGGAGTGTAGGATAAACACAACATCTACAAGAAATTCCATATTCTATAAGCACCAGTTTCAGCAGCAGCAGCAGCAGCAGCAGCAGCAGCAGCAGCAGCAGCAGCAGCAGCAGCAGCAGCAGCAGCAGCAGCAGCAGCAGCAGCAGCAGCAGCAGCAGCAGCAGCAGCAGCAGCAGCAGCAGCAGCAGCAGCAGCAGCAGCAGCAGCAGCAGCAGCAGCAGCAGCAGCAGCAGCAGCAGCAGCAGCAGCAGCAGCAGCAGCAGCAGCAGCAGCAGCAGCAGCAGCAGCAGCAGCAGCAGCAGCAGCAGCAGCAGCAGCAGCAGCAGCAGCAGCAGCAGCAGCAGCAGCAGCAGCAGCAGCAGCAGCAGCAGCAGCAGCAGCAGCAGCAGCAGCAGCAGCAGCAGCAGCAGCAGCAGCAGCAGCAGCAGCAGCAGCAGCAGCAGCAACAGCAGCACTTGGTATCCACAGTCTCTTATCAGCTCCCCCTCCCCCTCTCTCTCTCTGCTGAAGGTTAATATCGCCTCCACTTATTTGGTCATTAGTGGTTGATGTTGAACTATGTAGAGGTTTATGAGGTCAAGTGATAAGTTCGATAAGTACAAATCATCAAACAGAAACGTGACTAGAGTCATCACTTATATATACAACACTACTATATATACTGCGACGACGAGTCAGGATTCTGAGTGGATCTGATGTTTTCAGGTGAAAAGATTATAAATCAGGCCCGTAGACTATAAGGGAAGGGGGACAGGAGGGTTCGATTTTTATGTAAAAGTTGAAGTTCGCTCCTGCCACCCCCCCCCCCCCCATAACATCCCTCTCAACAGCTGTAGTAGAATGTTGCGTGAAATTAAAATGGATTTAGTACGGTTTTAATTAGAACCACTCTTAAAACTCACTTATGAATCATCAAATACTTGTGTGTGTGTCAATTGGGTCATAAACCGACAAAAAGATGTAGCCCTGTTGTGTTACTGTTTGATAGCTAGCGCTTTGTGGCCGACATTCCTCTACAGACTCGAGAGTAGCTGATCGAACCTCTATAATTTTTGTAGTCACACTCTTTAAGTAGGTAAACAATGAAAGAGAGATAGATCTTTAAAACATGACTATATCGCACCACAGAGATTCTCATTGCTAGAAGCTGGGCATTGGGCCTTTTTCCACACGTAGGGCACATGTCTAAGATATCAAATTTTGGTACCGATTTTGGGATGCGATGCCGGAGGAGGGTATGGTTGACTGAATACTTACAGGCGTGTTGTATGAGCTGGGAGATATACTGGAACATTTCGTAGTGGATTTTGTCCAGGTCTCAGTATACATCGTACCACACCACGAGGATCATCACAGCAACAAACTCCACGAGTTGGATTTAAACAGTTGTCGTAACAGGGAGACGGAATCGACATCGATTCGCTAACTATTAAACGACATTTTATCGCTATTATTACGAAGACAGTTAATATCGCTATTGTTTTTGTAGTTTCTGCCATCTTACACAACGAGGTCTCGTTTTTTTCTGCGTTTAACCTTCACTTTGTTGTTATAGATAGGTAATGAAAACACGCTAGGAGTTTCTGCTGAACTTTTTAAAACTTATTGTATCCTGGTTGTACGTATCATAATCATATCATCAATAATCCTTCTTCATACTTAGCGTTGTAATAATCCTAGAGGTAAAGAGAGAGAGAGAGAGATGGAGGAGATGTGTATCCAGTATCAGCGGCTGTAACCGAGTGAGAAGCTGTATGAAGTCGGGTCGATCAAAGAATTTATCGTTCGTCTGGTTTCGCGTCGGCTGCCTGGAATTTCCGCTTAACATCAATATAAACAAACTTTGTTAATTAATCATTGAGTCGCTGAGTCGCGGAAAGACTTTTGGAGCTGTTCAGTTCAGCAATAGTTCAGCAATAGATCAGCTCTACGTTCAGCACTAGTTCAGCACTAGTTCAGCACTAGATCAGCTCTATGTTCAGCACTAGTTCAGCACTAGATCAGCTCTACGTTCAGCACTAGTTCAGCACTAGATCAGCTCTACGTTCAGCACTAGTTCAGCACTAGTTCAGCTCTGAATCACGTTGAGTTTGTCCAAGCAGGATCAGTGGTTCAAGCACTGATTCAGCTCCCAGTCAACTCCAGTCAGAACGGCGTCTTACAATATCTTATACTTGTGTCTTCGCAATGACTCGCTGTATATATTCATACATATAGTGTGTAAGTGATCGGGTATTTTATCTGGTTATTCGGTGACTCCTACAGATAAGACTGAAAGGTTCAGAGTTAACTCTTAGTTGTAGATCTGACCCAGCTCGCGATCCGGTTCAAATTACAGTTACTAATTCAATTACCCGGATCAAAGCTAACATTTCCTAATTGATATAGAAATTATTTGAAAACAATATGATCGTCAATTTATAGTTAATTTAGCTTATCTTGTCCAATATGGGGCAGGTCAAACTCGACGCTCTCAATAGACATCTAGTCACGCATATTCAGAACTCCAAATAACACTGAACATTTTAAATTCGTCAATATAAAAGAATTGAGTTTTCAAGACACAAAACAGTTTCTAGTTATTATAATTCTTTTATTCACGAAGTTCCTTAATTTTCATATAATTTTGCATTTGAATTCACCAACCGATAGATGGCGAGTGTGTGTTTATAGAGACGACTGTAGCTAACGCGCACCTGTGCCTGGTGTACAACTCGTTTATTCGTAGTTCAGTCGAAAATCGATAGATGGCATGTTCGCTTAGAGACGACTATTTTTACAGAATATAGAAGTAATCAATTTATAAACAAGTCTAATTATTGATTAAATTATTCCTTAAAGTAAAGACAACAAGACGGTTATCATTGTTCTTCCACTATTTTTTTCTTTTCTTCAGAAATGTCATATCGAAAGTAATCAATTAATATATCTTATAACTAATTAGATAAATGAAACAAGTTTCCCTAAAGTGAATAAATCAAAACGGTTATCATTGTTTTTACACAATCATTTAAAATCCTGAACAATGAGAAAGATAAATTCCTCTTGTATGGGTTTAATTCCTCTGGTACGGTTTGAACTCCTCTGGTATGGGTTTGAACTCCTCTGGTATGGGTTTGAACTCCTCTGGTATGGGTTTAATTCCTCTGGTATGGGTTTGAACTCCTTTGGTATGGGTTTGAACTCCTCTGGTATGAGTTTGAACTCCTCTGGTATGGGTTTGAACTCCTCTGGTATGGGTTTAATTCCTCTGGTATGGGTTTGAACTCCTCTGGTATGGGTTTGAACTCCTCTGGTATGGGTATCAATTCCTCCGACAAAACAGAACCTTCATACATACAGTAAACCCTAAACTTTGACAAAATTGATCCAAGGTAAAATGAATATATGAAAATATGTTGCGGGAGTCAGAAAAATGATTTTAGTATGATCAGGTTTACTGCACAATAATCCAGTTAATGAACCAAAGTAAAATCCAGTTAAATTTATCCCTCTTCACTTGAATAATTCACTGCCAATCTTAAAAACCGCACACTAAAAACAAACACATGAAATTAATATCAAATTTTATGTTTTATTTTCACAGAGATAACAATGAATTCACTCAATAAAACTATTGTTCCCCGTGATGCAGTTGTGGATATCAAATCACTCACTCATCAGGAATTCTCTCTTACTGTAAAACGACCGGGTCGGAACAGACTGTAAGGTTACACCAGGTGGATATAGTTCCCTGCATGCAAGAGATAAAATATTATCATGCGACAATTGGGCAAAAGAATTTGTAGTTAGGGGTCATTCATTTATTACGTGCGCATTAGGAGGGAGGGGGAAGGGGTCAGTGTAATTGCGTACTGGATTTTGCGTACAGAGGGGGGACGGAGGATTGAAAAATTCAAATTTTATGTGTACTTAATAAATGAATGATCCCTGATGTACAGTTCGATTGTGATAGAACTCGGCGATGTTAGAATTATAGGTTTCGGGATCGTAGTTCACTGATGCACCTCTGAATGCAACCCTGGCTGACAGGTTTTCATTCTCAACGCTGGTCAACCTTTCGTCGACCATCGGATTTGTTTCACCCCGAATTACCAGTTCAGATTTGATCTCGTGCGAGGTCTATGGTGGCGGCCATCAAAGGGTTAGCAGAATTTTCATGACGAAAAATTCTGGGTGGCAGAGCAGCTTTTACTTTCACTATCCGGAAACTAAATTTTGGGTGGCAGAACTGCAGATCACTAGAAAATATAAAAACTTACAGCATGAGAGTCAAAGTTCACTCGAGTTTAAGATCGTTCCAATCAATGAATCTATTTCCCAGTCATCATTGATTCATCCTTCATCAACATATCGACTTTAGTTCAATCCATCATCATCACCTGAAATATAGGAAAACAAAAACAAATTACCAGAGTTTGTCTGGCAGTAGGATTAATTCATTCTAATGAGGAGGTACCAGTAATTGAGTATTGTTAGATGTTTGGTTTACAGTTTTTAACAACCATTAACATAAATGCTGCTCAGGATCCACAGGGAGACAATGTGGTTCACAAACATGGATTAATTGAAGAAGTCGAAGACAAAGAACAAGTTGACTCCTCCTCTGCAGGCAGTGGACCCTGCTGTCATAGCCTGCACAATCGGACTGCTGCACCGGGCAGAAATAGAAAAGAGATTAAATATATAGAAGGCTCCAGTTGGCTCATCCACTGATGGTAGACCCTACTTATTTGTATCTTTTAATCGAGCCCACTTCACACATACATGATATTCTGTGTAATTAGTGTATAATACATATAGTTTATATCTTCATTTCTTGAAAGAAGAGATGAGAGTTGAAATCAATTGAAGCATGTAAATAAAATCATCTAATCATGAAGATTTTGATAATTGTGTTTTTTTCTATTACTTAAAAGATACTGCTGCCATGAAACAGGAGGTGACTTCTACCGTGGTATCCAGGACAGAGGAACCACAGGTTCAGACTCTAGCACTGCGCAGGTCGCCCCGTAAAAATAGGAAAGAAGTTAATTATTCAGGAGGTTCCAGTTATGTGCGACCATGAAACAATAGGTGACTTCTACCGTGGTATCCAGGACAGAGGAACCACAGGTTCAGACTCCAGCATCGCGCAGGTCGACCCGTAGAAATATAAAAGACGTTAATTATTCAGGAGGTTCCAGTTATCTGCGACCATGAAACAATAGGTGACTTCTACCGTGGTATCCAGGACAGAGGAACCATAGGTTCAGACTCCAGCATCGCGCAGGTCGACCCGTAAAAATAGAAAAGAAGTTAATTATACAGGAGGTTCCAGTTATGTGCGACCATACAACAATAGGTGACTTCTACCGTGGTATCCAGGACAGAGGAACCACAGGTTCAGACTCCAGCATCGCGCAGGTCGACCCGTAGAAATATAAAAGACGTTAATTATTCAGGAGGTTCCAGTTATCTGCGACCATGAAACAATAGGTGACTTCTACCGTGGTATCCAGGACAGAGGAACCACAGGTTCAGACTCCAGCACCGCGCATGTCGCCCCGTAAAAATAGAAAAGAAGTTAATTATACAGGAGGTTCCAGTTATGTGCGACCATACAACAATAGGTGACTTCTACCGTGGTATCCAGGACAGAGGAACCACAGGTTCAGACTCCAGCACCGCGCAGGTCGCCCCGTAAAAATAGAAATGAAGTTAATTATTCAGGAGGTTCCAGTAATCTGCGACCATGAAACAGGAGGTGACTTCTACCGTGGTATCCAGGACAGAGGAACCACAGGTTCAGACTCCAGCACCGCGCATGTCGCCCCGTAAAAATAGAAAAGAAGTTAATTATTCAGGAGGTTCCAGTAATCTGCGACCATGAAACAGGAGGTGACTTCTACCGTGGTATCCAGGACAGAGGAACCACAGGTTCAGACTCCAGCATCGCGCAGGTCGACCCGTAAAAATAGAAAAGAAGTTAATTATTCAGGAGGTTCCAGTAATCTGCGACCATGAAACAGGAGGTGACTTCTACCGTGGTATCCAGGACAGAGGAACCACAGGTTCAGACTCCAGCACCGCGCATGTCGCCTCGTAAAAATAGAAAAGAAGTTAATTATTCAGGAGGTTCCAGTAATCTGCGACCATGAAACAGGAGGTGACTTCTACCGTGGTATCCAGGACAGAGGAACCACAGGTTCAGACTCCAGCATCGCGCAGGTCGACCCGTAAAAATAGAAAAGAAGTTAATTATTCAGGAGGTTCCAGTAATCTGCGACCATGAAACAGGAGGTGACTTCTACCGTGGTATCCAGGACAGAGGAACCACAGGTTCAGACTCCAGCATCGCGCAGGTCGACCCGTAAAAATAGAAAAGAAGTTAATTATTCAGGAGGTTCCAGTTATCTGCGACCATGAAACAGGAGGTGACTTCTACCGTGGTATCCAGGACAGAGGAACCACAGGTTCAGACTCCGGCATCGCGCAGGTCGACCCGTAAAAATAGAAAAGAAGTTAATTATTCAGGAGGTTCCAGTAATCTGCTACCATGAAACAGGAGGTGACTTCTACCGTGGTATCCAGGACAGAGGAACCATAGGTTCAGACTCCAGCATCGCGCAGGTCGCCCCGTAAAAATAGAAAAGAAGTTAATTATTCAGGAGGTTCCAGTAATCTGCTACCATGAAACAGGAGGTGACTTCTACCGTGGTATCCAGGACAGAGGAACCATAGGTTCAGACTCCAGCATCGCGCAGGTCGACCCGTAAAAATAGAAACTTGCCGATTATGGGATTGATCGGTAAATTCCTGCTTCAAACTATAAACACTCATCGTGATGATGCTGCTTCAGAGGCTTCAACAGTTTCACAAGGAGTAATGCTGTTATGATAGGCAATTTTTGATATCTATAAAACATGCGTAGATCGATAGCAGTTGTATGTTCATAATACATACAACTCTATTCACTGGGAATTCCTAAACGGCATGTTTTCACTAATGGTTTTTTGATGTCTATTTGCTTTTGTTCACTAGAAATTTACATAGGGGCAAGTTTTGGCTTAACGATTATTTAATGTTTATTTGCTTTTGTTACTGGTTCAGTTTATGTCTCGGATTAATAAGAAATATTTTGGATTTAGTTTTCAAGACAATAGAAAAAATCCTAAGGGATTAGTCAAGTGTCAACGTCTACGTGTTAGGAAACCGAGACAACTCTGGGCTTGTTTCTTAACCAGGTTGCTAAGAACATTAATTCTCGGGGGCCTGGTGGGCGAATCAGGTCCCGAGGTTGGTCGTCGGCCCTCCCCAAATGTGGTGGCGTTGGTCACGAGAATAGTTCCTTGGAAACCAAATTTGGAAAGTATAAAAATAAGAGACATAGCTGAACTAGTCGGAGAGGAACGGAGAAAGCTCCGGGAGAGCAATGGGGGTAGCTCCGGGAGAGTACCCGGGAGAGCAATGGGGGTAGCTCCGAGAGAGCAATGGGGGTAGCTCCGGGAGAGCACCTGGGAGAGCAATGGGGTAGCTCCGGGAGAGCACCTGGGAGAGCAATGGGGGTAGCTCCGAGAGAGCAATGGGGGTAGCTCCGGGAGAGTACCCGAGAGAGCAATGGGGGTAGCTCCGGGAGAGCACCTGGGAAACCAAGAGGGGAAGGACCACCGTAAGAAACTAGAAACCGAAATTGTAAAAGGTGTCGATACATAGGAAAGACGAAACTGATATAATAAATAGTTGTGAGTATTTAGAAACCGAAGTATATACATCTTAGTCGTTTATTTTTTTTTTGTCTCGGGTCAATTTCAATTTGTGTCGTTGTGCGGAGCTGAGGAAGGATATGCTCTCCCACGATATTTCGGTCCCTTCTTCAGGTCGTATAACAATACGAGGGAACCTTCAGAGGCACCGCAGATTCCTGCACTGCGCAGACGCCTCATAAAAATAGAAAAGAAATTGTGATTATTCCAATCTGGGATTGATCGGTAAATTCCTGCTTCAAACTATAAACACTCATTGTGACGATGCTTTGTCTCAAACGCTTCTGACAGTTTCGCGAGGGAAATACAACAGAGTCCCCAAAAACTAATAGAGAATAGCTTTTATAATGCTGATTATGGGATTGATCGGTAAATTCCTGCTTCAAATTGTAAACACTCGTAGTGACAATGTTGCTTCAGAATCTCGAGAGAGAAAGAAACAGCCTGAACAAAGTAATACCTGATCAGTAGAAAACCTGGAGAACAACTAGTATTTGTAATGTGAACTACTTGTCATTAATATGTTATATGTATGATACTTAATGGTTGTCTTTTTTCCAGATTGAGAAATATATTAAGAAGGCATCAAAAAAAGATCGGTCTAAGGCCATTCGCCTGCAGAGCCCTTCCAGTATTGGAAAACGTACATCAAAATCATTCCACCTTTCGAGTTGGTTCCTGTGCAGGAGGTGGACCCTGCTTCTCCCGTAAATGTGGAGCAGGAGGTCGCCCCTGCAGTGGTGACCCTGACAGAGGCGCCACAGCTTCAGACGCCTTCACTGCGTCGGTCGCCCCGTCGAAAGACAAAAGATATAGATTACACAGTAGGTTCGGGGCGTCCGAAATAAAAAAAACAGGGCAAACGTGCAGCTCATCCTCCCCCATAGAGACAACCAAATTTTGAGGAGGAGAGCAGTGATGAGGATGAATTCGTCACTCCTGGAGCGACATCTCCAGGGCCCGCAACTTCCCCGCCACCACCACCATCTACCGGACCGCAGCCATCTACTGGAAAAAATAGAAGAAGAAATAAGAGAAAGTATAATGAAAATGCATCGACATCAAGTGCTCCAGCGGGGGCACCACCTTCCCCCGCTGTCGAGCTGGTGGCGCGCGGCCCTGGTTGGTCACGAAACATCGAATATAAAGATCCTATTAGAATGCTCCGGGATGTTGAAGGGGCCTTTCAAGGAAAATATGAATTAGTAAAACGTAGGCGAACTCATTAATATACGTATATATATATATATATATATTGCTACACAACTTCATTCTTTGTTCCATCATGTCACCACCATCTATCAGTTAACCGCATTATTTTATAGGTTGCTATTTACAAATATGATAATTATATTCGAACATGTCATTTATGTGTAATATGCATGATCCTTAATGTTTTTTTTTTCATTCCAGATTTAGACATCATTGAAAACATCAAAAAAGATCCATTCATTCCAGATTTGGATATAATTGAAAATATAAAGAAAGATCAGTCTGAAGCAGCCCCATAAAAAGGTTATAAAAGGTTAGCATCTATCTGCGCACCTAAGGAGCCAACTCCTCCTAAAGTAATTCCACCATTTGAGTTGGTTCCTTTGCAGGAGGTGGACCCTGCTTCTCCCGTAAATGTGGAGCAGGAGGTCGCCCCTGCAGTGGTGACCCCGACAGAGGCGCCACAGCTTCAGACACCTTCACTGCGTCGGTCGCCCCGTCGAAAGACAAAAGAGATAGATTATACAGTAGGTACGGGGCGTCCGAAAATAAAAAAAAAAGGCAAACGTGCAGCTCGTCCTCCCCCACAGAGACAACCAAATTTTGAGGAGGAGAGCAGTGATGAGGATGAATTCGTCACTCCTGGAGCGACATCACCAGGGCCCACAACTCCCCTGCCACCACCACCATCTACAGGACCGCAGCCATCTACTGGAAAAAATAGAAGAAATATGAAAATGCATCGACATCAAGCGCTCCAGCGGGGGCACCACCTTCCCCCGCTGTCGAGCTGGTGGCGCGCGGCCCTGGGTGGTCTAAAAACATCAGCTATTCAGATCCTATAAAAATGCTCCGCGATGTTGAAGGGGCCTTTCAAGGAAAATATCAATTAGTTAAACGTCGGCGAACTCATTAATATATGTATATATATTCCTAAGCAACTTCATTCTTTCTTAGATATATGCATAAGTGCGGCAATTTATATTTACCAGTTACAACTTCATAAGTTAATCATATTTAACGCTATATCTCTTTTAGATAACGAAAATATCACACACATCAGATCACGATTCGATCAAGAAGTCCACTGTCACCAAGAAGTCGATCACAAGAGGCGTCTGAAATCATGGATATTTCACAACATATTTCACCTCAAAAGATCGATGACAAAACTATCGAAAAACTTACAAAACATTTGGAATACCATCGAGAACTAGTAGCAATTATTTACGAAATAATATCTACTAAAGAATTAACGATTAATGAATTACCAAAAATACCAACACCAAGTTTGAAAACATTATTAGGACTTAAAGAAAATAGAATCAAATTGAGTGGTTATGAACGACACGAATATTTGAAATCAAAATTAACGGATCATAGAGATTTATCGAACTTTAGTGAAATAGACGTGCATTTATTTTCAGAAATTAGTGGATTACTGATAAGCGAGTATGAAAAGTTGTTAACTAAACAAACAAATCATCTTTGGGATTTTATAATTTTTGGGAATTCTTTGAATAAAGGGTTTGTTCTTTTTCATTCGACCCAAACTATAAATATTTCACGGGCTAATTGGGTTAAAGAAAATATATCTATTAGTGTTGAGTATGAAAGAAAACTTAGAATTATATTCGTTTAAAAAATTTCAATTATTGGGGTTGCCAAATGCTTCCGTTATTAATCATTTGACAGAAATTAATCATTTGAAAAAATGCTTGAAAATTACCCCGAAATCAAAGAATTCTGGTTGAAATTAGAAAATCCCAATGATGATTTGTAACAGCAGTTGTTTTTCATACTATATAGATTTTTTAATGTATTATATTTACCCTAATTGCATTTTTCTATGTTCAGCTTTTGTTAATGTGGCAGTTGTTGTATTATATACTTTATTGATTCCTGCATTCCTCGCATTCCTCACCGGGCCTCAGAGGCCTGGTGAGGAATGTGGAAATCGATACTGACTGTAGAATAAAATATATGTGTTTATGAAATAGTAATTCCACCAGGCGTTTCTTTGAATTGATATTCAGTTTGAGGATTTATTATCGAGGATCCGAAATGACTTATCTGGACAGTTATAATTACTGCTCCTAATAGATAGACAATAGTAGTGAGATATTAAATCCTAATTTAAATAAAAAGTATTTAAAAAACAATAACTTCAACTAGCTAGTTAATTCTATTATATTTTTTTCAAAATCTAATATTTCTTTAAAAAAATTAATCTAAATTAATTATTGAAACAGAACATTTAAACTTTCCAGAAATACGAAGTGAAGAAGTTATTTCATTTGATAAAATTACTAATATATTAAAAATAAGTTATAATACAATATTCAAAAGAAAAGCAAATCACTTATGGGATCACATCATTTTTGAGAGTTTTGAATATAGGGTTTGAAATGTTCGATAAAGAAACTGAGGGGATTTCTTGGGGGGCTTGGGTTAAAAAGAACATAGAAATCACCATGTTATGAAAGAAAACTGAGAAGAGTAGGAAGATTGATAAAATATGAAAAATTCCGATTACTAAGTTTAACATTTAGTGAAGTTGTCAACTATTTGCGAGAAATTGAAGAAATGATTGAAAACGATTCAGTCATTAAAGAATTCTGGACGAAATTATAAATTTTAACACTGAAGATCTTTGCATATTGATATAAAAAATGTAATCTCGATTGTGTAAATCTGCTTTAATATTGTATTGTTATTCATTAGTCGTTCGGTTGTTGTTAATGGTGACATCTGTTCTGTGTATTGATTGGTTACTGTTAATGTAATATGTATGATACTTAATGTTTGTCTTTTTTCCAGATTAAGAAATATATTTAAGGAGTCATCAAAAAAAGATCGGTCTAAGGCCATTCGCCTGCAAAGCCCTTCCAGTATTGGAAAACATACATCAAAATCATTCCACCTTTCGAGTTGGTTCCTATGCAGGAGGTGGACCCTGCTTCTCCCGTAAATGTGGAGCAGGAGGTCGCCCCTGCAGTGGTGACCCCGACAGAGGCGCCACAGCTTCAGACGCCTTCACTGCGTCGGTCGCCCCGTCGTAAGACAAAAGAGATAAATTACACAATAGGTACGGGGCGTCCGAAATCCAAAAAAAAAGGCAAACGTGCAGCTCGTCCTCCCCCACAGAGACAACCAAATTTTGAGGAGAGCAGTGATGAGGATGAATTCGTCAATCCTGGAGCGCAACAACCAAGACCTGCATCACCAATATCATTGACAGCGCCAACATCAGACACGCGAGGATCTACAAGGGCTTAAAGAATGGAAAATGAAGCCAGCTCAGACATCAACACCGGGCGCTCCAGTGGGGGCGACACCCTCCCCGCACCATTCTCCATCGCACGTGGCCCTGGGTGGTCTAGAAATAACGGTGAGTCTGTTCCTTACGCAATAGGTTCAGGACGTCAGGAAACAAAATATTCTAATCCTCCTCCCGCTAAGACAACCAATTTTTGATTTTCATACTTTTCATGCAGTGAAAGTTGTTGGTTGGCGGTTGTTTAGGGTTACTCCTTGATAACCTTCTTTAGCTCATCATCCGTACTGACAGTATTAGCTTCCTTAGCCAGAGTTACCCTATTTCTGGCTTGTTATTTATCTTATGATTTTAATACTTTACACGCAGTGAAAGTTGTTGGTTGGCGGTTGTTTAGGGTTACTCCTTGATAACCTTCTTTAGCTCATCATCCGTACTGACAGTATTAGCTTCCTTAGCCAGTTTTACCCTATTTCTGGCTTGTTTATTTATCTTATGATTTTAATACTTTTCATGCAGTGAAAGTTGTTGGTTGGCGCTTGTTTAGGGTTACTCCTTGATAACCTTCTTTAGCTCATCATCCGTGCTGGCAGTATTTACTTCGTCAGCCATTTCTGGCTTGTTTATTTATCCATAAAAAATGTGATGATAGTTCTTTATTCTATTATTCTATTTATTTTCAGATTTTCCATTTAATACAGTTCAGCCCCCGGACTCGGGCAGTGGAGACAATGTCACCAGTACAATCAGTCTGTAAGGGGATATGTTTGAGGGTACAGTACAATCAGTCTGCAAGGAGAGATGACTGAGGGTACAGTACAATCAGTCTGTAAGGGGAGATGACTGAGGGTACAGTACAATCAGTCTGTAAGGGGAGATGACTGAGGGTACAGTACAATCAGTCTGTAAGGGGAGATGACTGAGGGTACAGTACAATCAGTCTGTAAGGGGAGATGACTGAGGGTACAGTACAATCAGTCTGTAAGGGGAGATGACTGAGGGTACAGTACAATCAGTCTGTAAGGGGAGATGACTGAGGGTACAGTACAATCAGTCTGTAAGGGGAGATGACTGAGGGAACAGTACAATCAGTCTGTAAGGGGAGATGACTGAGGGTACAGTACAATCAGTCTGTAAGGGGAGATGACTGAGGGTACAGTACAATCAGTCTGTAAGGGGAGATGACTGAGGGTACAGTACAATCAGTCTGTAAGGGGAGATGACTGAGGGTACAGTACAATCAGTCTGTAGGGGGAGATGACTGAGGGTACAGTACAATCAGTCTGTAAGGGGAGATGACTGAGGGTACAGTACAATCAGTCTGTAAGGAGAGATGACTGAGGGTACAGTACAATCAGTCTGTAAGGGGAGATGACTGAGGGTACAGTACAATCAGTCTATAAGGGGAGATGACTGAGGGTACAGTACAATCAGTCTGCAAGGAGAGATGACTGAGGGAACAGTACAATCAGTCTGTAAGGGGAGATGACTGAGGGTACAGTACAATCAGTCTGCAAGGAGAGATGACTGAGGGAACAGGACCCTGCTTCTCTCGTAAATGTGGAGCAGGAGGTCATCCCTGCAGTGGTGACCCCGGCAGAGGCGCCACAGTTTCAGACGCCTTCACTGCGTCGGTCAGTAATTGTAGATACTAGTAGAATCAGTCGAACTTTCAAGGAGTCGTCTCGGTCGATGGCTTCCTTTTTCATCAGATGACGTGACTCTGTGTATAGTATTGATATAAGATTTATTATCCTTCATTTCCATGTTTTATTTGAGATCTTGCAAGATCAGTCATACTTAGAGGCTGTGGGACTGTGTGTCTAACTTGATTGTGTGTCACCTGCCGTCCTTTTTCTTTTGTGAAACATTATTTCTTAAAGACATCGTATATAGCTTGTAAATCCATCCTTTTTGTTATAATTAAATCCACTATCGTGGACCTATGAACATATATATACATCTCTCAATTTCGTTCTTTGGGTTTTCGTCCACTTTCTAAGGCATCCTGACCACTCCCTAGATTTCAACTTTTTCCGCGTGAGGAGAGGCGCCACGAGGATTCGATCGACGATTTAGCCACTCATGAGGATGATAATCTCCCTGACGGAACATATAAACTCGTCGTTGTTAACGCGTACATCAACGCCCGTCCCCGAGGACGCGGTCACCGCGGAAACCACTGCCTCCGTAGTGGTTGAATCTACTGTTCCGGCGTTTTCGAAGGAGCCATCCAACGTCGCTGATATGAACGGTCCCGGCTCCGTCCGACACACGATCCACCCCTTTTCGGATTCCCTCTCAGAGTCCGCTCGACATCAGCGAACTTTCCCCCTCGTCGTTTATGCTACCACGAGGAACTCGGGGAATCACATGACCGGAAGAATAAAATATCAAATAAATATCAAAGGAACTTGAAATTTATTGAAACGTCAATAATCTAATGCTCAATAATGGATAAAGAAATCCTTCAAATGTCACGTGATTCAGCCATTCACCGAGCGGCCATATTCCATTTGTCCTATTATCATGTTTTTATGGAGAATTATTATAAGAATGCTTTGCTAACAAAGCTTATATCTATAACCCAACAGTTAGTTCAAAATTGAAAAAAAATTAAATTAATCCTACTTTATACAAAATGTTGACTGTTGTTTGTAGAGTTCAGTCTCTCTCTCTTTCCAAGTTCATCTCTTCCTGTTTTCTCTTTCTCCTGGGTTTTTTTTTTCTCACTGGAGATTTCTGAAATTCAAAGAAAGAGATTTATATCAATTCTTCTATCATGAGTGAAATGCTCGGTGAATGGGGTGACCTCACAACTGACACCACACTGAGCAGTCATGTTTACAAATTGGCCTGGGTGGTCTAGTGGTTAGGACAGGCGACTGGCAAGTGAGAGACCCAGGTTCAAATCCCGGTGGGGCTAGGGTTAGGGTTGACGAGGGGTTTGGGTTAACATGGTGCTAATGTTAGGGTCACAGTGCTGTAGTTTTGGCAGATTTATTGAGTACAATAGAACAGAAGTACAGTAAACAATAGTCTATAATAGAGGCTATATATATCTGAATTTCTCAAAGAGCAAGTTTTTTCAAAGATGTTTAAATCTTTCCTCTAGCAAAAATATCACGATATATAACCTGAACAATTAGAATGAACTCTGAAATTATTCAAGTTTACAGATAATTAGAGATAAGGAGACTTCGGTTTCATTCAACATTTGTTTTTCTACGTTTTCTTCCTAATTTTTCGGTAAAAACGATTCTTGATTTCTACAAACTTTATTGACAACCCTGCACCAATGTTCTTAAACAATTACAATAAAACGTGTTCATTAAAATCTAGATAGGAACCAGATGAGAAAGAATGCGCGTCAAAGCAAAGTGAAGTTCAAAGGGCGTCTCCTCAGACGGGTCCAAAAAATTTGAAGATCAAGTAATTCAAGTATTCAAGATGGCCGACCACCCACGAATTTTTAATTCTAGTAGGCCTAACAAACTTATTATATCACCACTAGCAACAAGTCAGACAAGTGACAGATGCGCGTCTGTTACTGACTGTATGCCAAACATATTACTCATTTAACCCGACCCCCGCTAGCCGCTAAACGCGATTTTTAAGAGTTTTTATCAGTAATGCTTACCTCCTCGATCGCCACCATCTTTACCGGAAGTGAGAACCGGAAGTGAGAAACAGCGCCGTCTAGCGGGCTGGTCGCCTGCCACAGCGACTACCGGAGCGCGGCCCACGTGCGGCTCCCACCCCCCCAGGGCCCAAAACTAGAACCACAGTGAGAGTTGTTTGGAGCCGCGTGACCCATACTGATGTCCGCGTATACAAAAAGTGAAACGGTTAAAATTCTTATTCACTCTTAATCAGCAGCTGTAAAATTCATGGGCCACGGGGCCCTGCGTCGTGTAAATGTTTGAACTCGCCGGGTATCCTAGGCACTAGGCCTATAGGTAAAAACTCTTTTTTTATACAGTACAGGATACTGGGGTCAAAAGGTCCCTGTGCTTCGGGAGTCCGGCAAAATCGCGGCCGGGCGTCACGTTGACAAAGTACTGACTGAACTGCGTAAATTTCTTATCATTAATTCAATTTTGATCAAAATAATCATCATACTTGTCTATTTATTAATTGATGAGACCTGTTTTTCTGGGATATTTTGCTTACTTTTTGGGGTACATACCTCATTTATGTCTTAACAGAATGCCAAAAATCGCGGACAACAACTGAATATCTGATATATTTCCAGTTCTGTACCAATTAGATGCATTGGCAAAAAGACTCCTTAAGTCCAGTTTAATGAGAGAGAAAATCCTCCATTTTGTCAAATTTCTTGGATTTGAACATTGTTACCATGCCTACGCCACCCTGATTTAGTTGTTGAGACCCCACAAGAAAAATAACTTCATTTCGTAGGCATGGTGACAATGTAAAAATTAATTAATTCAATTTTGATCAAAATAATCATCATACTTACCTCCAGTTTCACAAGACTAGTCGCTCCTAAGCCCACACCACAAGACAAACCTCACTACAAGACAAACCTCACTGCGACGACGCAACCACCAAAAACCCGTGTCGAAACCCGGTTCTGAACGAAAATTCTCAGAATTTCCTATCATTCCGGATATTTAGCCTGGAACGAGTGACCCCCCCCCCCCCATAAACCGTTTTTAATCCTCTTAAATATGCGTCACCGCATTCCATTTTACGTAATATAGATAAAAGAACTCTTTTATTGATTTACATGTATATTACTAAATGCACCGTGCTGTAATCAACACCAAGAAACCTTCAATGCACAACGTTTTTAGCGACCAGTACGCGCCGGTGTGGTAAATCTGTGGTGGTATTTATAGCAGAGATAAAACGTTACCGTAGCTTACATTAAAACAAACGCCTAATTTCCACAATCCAATTATCAATTTATGCAGTGAAAACTAATCGTTTGCGAATAAATCTCCGTCACTTCATTAGATGACTCACATTTGACCCCGATTATACTGAGTTTTACCAGCGCCAATGTAGAAACACTGATCGAGTTTATCTATATTCAAAAATGTAAATATGACCACCAGATTTCGCACCATGATCTCTCCTCCTCCCAATCTGCGGCGCGTTTTCTTATCGGTACTCGCCTCCTTTCTGAACTGTTCGGATCACAAACGCGACGCGTGGTCCTTCAACGGCCATATTTGAACATCGTATTCGCGGATGTTATCCGTTCATTGTAAGATATTGTCTAATATAAAGTATTATACGTCTCGAACGGTAACCAATCCATGAATACGAGTACTGAGAGAAGTTACCGGTTGCCTTCCACAACCACCCGGCTAATTCTCGGGGCCCGCGTATCTGAATCATTAAACATTGCATGTCGTATCATAGCGAGCAGTTTTCAGAAAGTTAAAATGTTTAAGGTAAATTTTAAGTAAATCTAAAGTCATGTTAAGATTTTTAATCAGAAAATGGACCTCGGGAGAAGGGTATTAAATCTTATTACTCACATGCCACAGTTGGAATAACGATATGAGACAGATCCTTACCGTCACGTGCTGCCTCATCGACGACGAATCTGGGTTATCAACCGGTGTAATTCGATAGCACAAATGTACGATAGCAGGAATGCTCCGCCCAGGTTTCCGGGATCGCCGGTAACTGCAAGGTATCGTGGGTATCCTCGGTACCATGGTTGTCGGAGACTCACGGGCCGTGACACAGGTATCCTCGGTATCGTTGGTATCGCAGGTAACCGTAGGTATCGTAGGTAACCTGGAGTCTCACGGGCCGTGACACGGGTATCATCGGTATCGTTGGTATCACAGGTAACCTTTGGTCTCACAGGCCGTGAGACGGGTATCCTCGGTATCGACGCAGGTAACTGGGAGGATGACACGCCCTGAGACAGGTATCCTCGGTATCAACGGTAACCTGGGTTCGCGCAGAGGCAGTGCCCTGGTATCGTTGGTATCTCGTAGCAACATGGATGACTCCGACTATCAGTAATGTACGTAAAAAGTGAAGCTGAAGACAAATGATAATCCTTCGATTTAATTCATTCAATTAATCGTTATTCAGTTTTTCATTCTATTTCAGATTCAATATAATATCAATTGATAACCAATTTTCTTTTATTGACCCCTTCGAAACCACCCAGAATCAGTAGCCAATATCCAAATCAGGACCGAGTCTGGGACAATCCTGCCTATCCAATGCACCTATCAGATGATGAATGCAGCACGCCCCGTCACTCAGAACCAATAGACCGAGTTCAAACCCGGGATACCCTCGTTTAGTATCTAACAGTATCCAGTTCACTCAGAATCAGTACCAATAGACCGGACTCGAGCCCAGGAATCCCCCGTTTATCATATATTCAATATCTAGGTCACTCAGAATCAGTAAATAGATCACCTGCACATCCTCTATTCTGCATCATGACCACTCTGAATCATTATCAGTAATTACTGGTTTCGAACCCGGGACACCCCTGTACATCGTTTATTCAGCTTCAGTTCGACTCTGAATCAGTATCAGTAATAACCGGGTTTGAACCTGGGACACCCCTCAACATACTCTATTTCAGCATCAGAAGTAATTACTGATGAATTGTACCTGCGACACCTATTTTCAGTATTCCACCATTGATGGAATCAGTGTCCACTGCAGATTGATACTGCTAAATGAAATTCTTTAAGACTGATGGGACCCTAATAATTAAGTAAATAGAGTCTCATTACTCTAAGTCGGCGAGTTGCAGTAAAAGGTAGCTCATGCAGGTTTTAATCTGCTGCATGCCGTACCACAGACCTTGAAAGTCTCTACCACATTGAGAGTGGTTTGAAACTCTCATTGTACAATGGAACCTTCCTGTTAACCACAAATCTTAAGGGGCAAAAGTGAAATTGCCATACATGTAATAACCAGGTTTCAGATTATCCAAATCTGGATTGATATAGATATTTTAGCTGGGACAAGCTACTAACAGAATCGTATTAATGAGGTTCAACTGTACTCTAATTTCATTTAATTCACTTCCGGAGCAAAAATAATCCAAGTACAATAGACTTCTAACTGGAATCAATTAAGACAAGGTGATAGTTCTAGTCACCTGTAGACAATAGAACTTCAATGCAATAGTTCAATGTGTTTATGTCTGGGTTGGTGTTTGGAGAATGACTACTCCAAGATGTAAGTAACTAGACTTGAAATTAGTCGAATGAAACACTCTAATCCGTGTCTTAAGGATTAGATAGTCTTAATTAGACTTGAAATGATTCCAGTTAACAGAGAGTCACTGTACATTATATGAAGAAAAAGCAACACATATAATATGTAGCGAACAACTGACCACTAGTGATGCTGATGTTAAAACAACTAGTGGTTAGTAGTTCAATATGTATTGATAAACAATAGTTCAACCAATATTCAAACACCATAAAATCAATGTATTGATCAAACCAACAAACCAACATCCTCAGAACACAACAACTATCATTTTAAAGAAATGAGTATTTACAAACGCAGTCACAAGTACAAAATCTCCACATATACAGCACATACAACTATATTTCAGAAATCATTTAACAAGCACAAAAACAAGCAAGAGAAGCCCCTTGAAACATTTACACTCAAAACGCAAAGTCGCAGCAAATCAGTAATTAATAACCCACAATCAGATTCAACAACAAACCAGCCAATCAAACCATCAATTCATATTTATTTTTCAATAAATGTACAATGTGTATCTACATTCAACTTATACTGAAGCTATCAGCCTCAGAGAAATTGCTCGGCATCTCTGGAACTAGGCTAACTCGCGGTAACAAACACTGAAAGTCCTGATTTGATGGAGAAATTGGTCGGCATCTCTGGAACTATGATAACTCGCGGTAACAAACACTGAAAGTCCCGAATTGACGGAGAAATTGGTCGGCATCTCTGGAACTACGATAACTCGCGGTAACAAACACTGAAAGTCCTGATTTGATGGAGAAATTGGTCGGCATCTCTGGAACTATGATAACTCGCGGTAACAAACACTGAAAGTCCCGAATTGACGGAGAAATTGGTCGGCATCTCTGGAACTACGATAACTCGCGGTAACAATCACTGAAAGTCCCGATTTGATGGAGAAATTGGTCGGCATCTCTGGAACTACGATAACTCGCGGTAACAAACACTGAAAGTCCCGATTTGACGGAGAAATTGGTCGGCATCTCTGGAACTGCGATAACTCGCGGTAACAAACACTGAAAGTCCCGATTTGATGGAGAAATTGGTCGGCATCTCTGGAACTACGATAACTCGCGGTAACAAACACTGAAAGTCCCGATTTGAAGGAGAAATTGGTCGGCATCTCTGGAACTACGATAACTCGCGGTAACAAACACTGAGTCCCGATTTGACGGAGAAATTGGTCGGCATCTCTGATTTGATTTTTTCCTGTTGTCTGATATTCTACAGCCAAGCTCAATACATGTACTACAATGTGAAAACACAAAATATGAATAATGATATCATTTTTGAGACTTCTTCAAAATAAATTTCAATTATACCTGCTTATTAGTAGATTCTGACACGTGACTCTTAGGTTTTTCATGAGGAAATTTATCTGCATCATCAGTATCGTTTCCATCTTGATATCTGGTATTGTGTGACGATTAACTCAATACTAACTACAACAACAATCTACTAAATAAACTTTTTTCAATCATAAGACTCTTCATAAAAACAAAATTCATCTAATTTCAATTTTACCTGCTTTATAGTCAATTCAGATTCATGACTCGGACCTTGAGGAATTAGCTCAATTCTCCCTGAACTCTGATGTTTTCCTTTCCTCTGGTTTTGAGCGTCTCTTACAACAACAGTCCACTAGCTACAACAAAAATACATAAAAGTAACCAGTTTCATTGAGTCGACTGTTCCTGCAAAGAAATTCATGAGTTCAATTTACCTGATTCATAGTCAATTTAGACACATGAGTTAGAAGAGAAAATTGCTCAGAACTTCAGTAACTTTTCGTATCTTCTTGAACTTTCTGTTTGATGTGGAGATTCCCCAGAGTACTTCGATTTCTGCGTACAGACACTGAAAGAAGTCCCGGATTGACGGAGAAATTTGTCGGCATCTCTGATCTGATCTTTTCCTGTCGTCTGATATTTTACGGCCAACCACAAGCTCGATACTACAATGATAAAACACAAATATGAATAATGATATCATTTTTGAGACTCTTCTTCAAAATAAATTTAAATTATACCTGCTTTATAGTCAATTCAGATTCATGACTCGGACCTTGAGGAATTTGCTCAACACTTCCTGAACTCTGATGTTTCCTTTCCTCTGTTTTGAGCGTCTCTCACAACAACAGTCCACTGGCTACGACAAAAATACATAAAATAAACATAACCATCTTCTTTAAGTCGACTGTTCCTGCAAAGAAGTTCATATCAAGTATAATTTTACCTGATTTATAGTCAATTCAGACTCATGACACCTTAAATATTTCTAAACGACAACTGGAACAATCCTGAATGTTTCCTGTCGATCGTTTGGTATTTTGTACTAGCCAACCAAATCAATACACGCTACAACAGGGAAATATGAAATACACGTAATACTAACTTACCGTCCTAGTTGAGAACATTCTTAGCTATAACGAAATTCATAGCAATTTATACTATACCTGATTTATAGTCTTTACTAAGTGAAATTTCTCAGAACCTCAGGAACTTTTAGTATCACCTTGAACTTTCTGTTTGGGGGGTGGCGTGGAGATTCCTCAGTAGAGTACCTCAGATTTCTGCTGACAACAGACACCAATCCAACACTTCTCTTTCTGGTACTTTCATCTTTCTTTTTCCTCTTGTTTTACAAATTGATATTTAACTATTTGACATTTTGATTTTTTTACCATCATAAAATTGATATTGTTTTACATCATAGTTATTTGAGATTGTACAAGGAATAATACATTCCTTAACGTTCCTTAATTTTAAACTTACAGCTGTTTGTAAATTCTTTCCACACACAAAGATGGCATGCTGCATGCTGATCAATTTGTTTACCATGCGCATGGACACGCGGGTGTGCCAGTGCTGTTTAGTGCAATTGATGCGTTGGTGCAAGTGCATAGTGAGACAACAAGTGCAGAGTGAGACGTCAAGTGCGAAGTGGGACGTCAAGTGCAAATTTGGACGTCAAGTGCAAAGTGGGACGTCAAGTGCAGTGTGAGACGTCAAGTGCGAAGTGGGACGTCAAGTGCAAATTGAGATGTCAACTGTTTTCACCAGTGTTTACGATGATCAACCATCTTTCTGAAGATGTTTAAAGCAATTTGAATTCTAACAGTTTTTTTACACTGTCAGCTCACAACTTAGAAACTGGTTTACCTCATCATCAGAGTTTAGATGCTGACAATTTTATCACTGCTTAAGTGGAGTAATATAATCAAGTCACTAACAATTCAGTTTATGTCACTATTTAATTGTCAATTCAAGAAGGGAAAGGGGGAAGGCATTAAACCTCAATATCACCCCAGCCTTAGGTCACTTACAATTCAGTTTATGTCACAATTAACTTGACAATTCAAGAGGGGAAGGGAGGGATCACTAAATCTATATTTTAACACTAAACTTTCATCACAACCAATTGTTTTAGCAGTAATTTACCAACAGTGTTTTGTAAAATATAAATTTCATCAACACATTTTGAAGGTCATCAGTGTTGTAACACACTGACAATTCTGTTTATTAGTCACGTTTCTACATGACAGTTGAAGAAGGAAGGAGGAGACTCCTAAACTAAATATCACTCCAAAACAGAGTGTATTAATCAACATGGCACAGCAAGCAGCAGTATTAAAGGAGGTCATCAGTGTTGTAACACACTGACAATTCAGTTTGTTTGTCACGGTTCTACATGACAGTTGAAGAAGGAAGGAGGAGACTCTTGAACTAAATATCACTCCAAAACAGAGTGTATTAATTAACAACCAGGAGCAAGCAGCAGTATTAAAGGAGGTCATCAGTGTTGTAACACACTGTCAATTCGGTTTGTTTGTCACGTTTCTACATGACAGTTGAAGCAGGAAGGAGGAGACTCCTGAACTAAATATCACCCCAAAACAGAGTGTATCAATTAACACCCAGCAACATGCAGCAGTATTAAAGGAGGTCATCAGTCTTGTAACACACTGACAATTCAGTTTGTTTGTCACGTTTCTACATGACAGTTCACAACCTTCAGGTGCAAGGAACCAAAGTGAAGCTATCAAACAATAGCATCTTTGAGTATAACACTTTTAAAATCCGTAATGTGATAATAATTTGCTGATACAATATATACAGAGAACCAACACCAGCATTATTTCAATGATTCAACCACCACAAAGCTATCGATGGATAGCTGTTTTGAATATTTATACATTTAAAACGTAAAGTCGCAATAAGGACGATCAGGAAACATGATCAATCCCAATTCACCATTACAATATATACAAAGTACCAACACCAGCGACATTTCAAAGATTCAACCACCACAAAGCTATCAATGGATAGCTGTTTTGAATATTTTTATATTTAAAACGTAAAGTCGCAATAAGGACGATCAGGAAACATGATCAATCCCATTTCACCATTACAATATATACAAAGTACCAACACCAGCGACATTTCAAAGATTCAACCACCACAAAGCTATCAATGGATAGCTGTTTTGAATATTTTTATATTTAAAACGTAAAGTCGCAATAAGGACGATCAGGAAACATGATCAATCCCATTTCACCGACATATATTACAATATATACAAAGTACCAACACCAGCGACATTTCAATGATTCAACCACCACAAAGCTATCGATGGATAGCTGTTTTAGATATTTATACATTTAAAACGTAAAGTCGCAATAAGGACGATCAGGAAACATAATCAATCCCATTTCACCATTACAATATATACAAAGTACCAACACCAGCGACATTTCAATGATTCAACCACCACAAAGCTATCGATGGATAGCTGCTTTGAATATTTTTATATTTAAAACGTAAAGTCGCAATAAGGACGATCAGGAAACATGATCAATCCCAATTCACCAATATTACAATATATACAAAGAACCAACACCAGCGACATTTCGAAGATTCAACCACCACAAAGCTATCGATGGATAGCTGTTTTAAATATTTATACATTTAAAACGTAAAGTCGCAATGAGGACGATCAGGAAACATGATCAATCCCAATGACCGACATATATTACAATATATACAAAGTACCAACATCAGCGACATTTCAATGATTCAACCACCACTAAGCTATCGATGGATAGCTGCTTTGAATATTTTTATATTTAAAACGTAAAGTCGCAATAAGGACGATCAGGAAACATGATCAATCCCAATGACCGACATATATTACAATATATACAAAGTACCAACATCAGCGACATTTCAATGATTCAACCACCACTAAGCTATCGATGGATAGCCGTTTTGAATATTTATACATTTAAAACGTAAAGTTGTAATGAGGACGATCAGGAAACATGATCAATCCCAATGACCGACATATATTACAATATATACAAAGTACCAACACCAGCGACATTTCAATGATTTAACCACCACAAAGCTATCGATGGATAGCTGTTTTAAATATTTATACAATTAAAACGTAAAGTCGTAATGAGGACGATCAGGAAGCAAAACTCGCCAAAACTCAATATCACCCCATAACAGAGTGTATTAATTAACACGCAGCAGCAAGCAGCAGTATTAAAGGAGGCCATCAGTGTTGTAACACACTGACAATTCAGTTTGTTTGTCACGTTTCTACATGACAGTTGAAGAAGGAAGGAGGAGACTCCTGCACTCAATATCACCCCAAAACAGAGTGTATTAATTAACACGCAGCAGCAAGCAGCAGTATTAAAGGAGGCCATCAGTGTTGTAACACACTGACAATTCAGTTTGTTTGTCACGTTTCTACATGACAGTTGAAGAAGGAAGGAGGAGACTCCTGCACTCAATATCACCCCAAAACAGAGTGTATTAATTAACACGCAGCAGCAAGCAGCAGTATTAAAGGAGGCCATCAGTGTTGTAACACACTGACAATTCAGTTCGTTTGTCACGTTTCTACATGACAGTTGAAGAAGGAAGGAGGAGACTCCTGAACTCAATATCACCCCAAAACAGAGCCAGCAGCAAGCAGCAGTATTTAAGGAGAATGATTCTTGATGTTATAATGTTTAATGTGATAATTTTTATTATAATAATGTTTAATGTAATAATTCAAGAAGTTCATGGAAGGTGGTAAGAATTAACACGCAGCAGCAAGCAGCAGTATTAAAGGAGGTCATCAGTGTTGTAACGCACTGACAATTCAGTTTGTTTGTCACGGTTCTACATGACTGTTGAAGAAGGAAGGAGGAGACTCCCGCACTCAATATCACCCCAAAACAGAGCCAGCAGCAAGCAGCAGTATTAAAGGAGGTCATCAGTGTTGTAACGCACTGACAATTCAGTTTGTTTGTCACGTTTCTACATGACCGTTGAAGAAGGAAGGAGGAGACTCCTGCACTCAATATCACCCCAATACAGAGTGTATTAATTAACACCCAGCAGCAAGCAGCAGTATTAAAGGAGGCCATCAGTGATGTAACACACTGACAATTCAGTTTGTTTGTCACGTTTCTACATGACAGTTGAAGAAGGAAGGAGAAGACTCCTGAACTCAATATCACCCAAAAACAGAGCCAGCAGCAAGCAGCAGTATTTAAGGAGAATGATTCTTGATGTTATAATGTTTAATGTGATAATTTTTATTATAATAATGTTTAATGTAATAATTCAAGAAGTTCATGGAAGGTGGTAAGAATTAACACGCAGCAGCAAGCAGCAGTATTAAAGGAGGTCATCAGTGTTGTAACGCACTGACAATTCAGTTTGTTTGTCACGGTTCTACATGACCGTTGAAGAAGGAAGGAGGAGACTCCCGCACTCAATATCACCCCAAAACAGAGTGTATCAATTAACACCCAGCAGCAAGCAGCAGTATTAAAGGAGGTCATCAGTCTTGTAACACACTGACAATTCAGTTTGTTAGTCACGTTTCTACATGACAGTTGAAGAAGGAAGGAGGAGACTCCTGCACTCGATATCACCCCAAAACAGAGTGTATCAATTAACACCCAGCAGCAAGCAGCAGTATTAAAGGAGGTCATCAGTCTTGTAACACACTGACAATTCAGTTTGTTTGTCACGTTTCTACATGACAGTTCACAACCTTCAGGCGCAAGGAACCAAAGTGAAGCTATCAAACAATAGCATCTTTGAGTATAACACTTTTAAAATCCGTAATGTGATAATAATTTGCTGATACAATATATACAGAGAACCAACACCAGCATTATTTCAATGATTCAACCACCACAAAGCTATCGATGGATAGCTGTTTTGAATATTTATACATTTAAAACGTAAAGTCGCAATAAGGACGATCAGGAAACATGATCAATCCCAATTCACCATTACAATATATACAAAGTACCAACACCAGCAACATTTCAAAGATTCAACCACCACAAAGCTATCGATGGATAGCTGTTTTGAATATTTTTATATTTAAAACGTAAAGTCGCAATAAGGACGATCAGGAAACATGATCATTCCCAATTCACCGATATATATTACAATATATACAAAGAACCAACACCAACGACATTTCAAAGATTCAACCACCACAAAGCTATCGATGGATAGCTGTTTTGAATATTTATACATTTAAAACGTAAAGTCGCAATAAGGACGATCAGGAAACATAATCAATCCCAATTCACCGACATATATTACAATATATACAAAGTACCAACACCAGCGACATTTCAATGATTTAACCACCACTAAGCTATCGATGGATAGCTGTTTTGAATATTTATACAATTAAAACGTAAAGTCGTAATGAGGACGATGAGGAAGCAAAACTCGCCAAAACTCAATATCACTACAAAACAGAGTGTATTAATTAACACCCAGCAGCAAGCAGCAGTATTAAAGGAGGCCATCAGTGTTGTAACACACTGACAATTCAGTTTGTTTGTCACGTTTCTACATGACAGTTCACAACCTTCAGGTGCAAGGAACCAAAGTGAAGCTATCAAACAATAGCATCTTTGAGTATAACACTTTTAAAATCCGTAATGTGATAATAATTTGCAGATACAGTATATACAGAGAACCAACACCAGCATTATTTCAATGATACAACCACCACAAAGCTATCGATGGATAGCTGTTTTGAATATTTATACATTCAAAACGTAAAGTCGCAATGAGGACTATCAGGAAACATAATCAATCCCATTTCACCGACATATATTACTATATATACAAAGTACCAACACCAGCGACATTTCAATGATACAACCACCACAAAGCTATCGATGGATAGCTGTTTTGAATATTTATATATTTAAAACGTTAAGTCGCAATAAGGACGATCAGGAAGCAAAACTCGCCAAAACTCAATATCACCCCAATACAGAGTGTATCAATTAACACCCAGCAGCAAGCAGCAGTATTAAAGGAGGCCATCAGTGTTGTAACACACTGACAATTCAGTTTGTTTGTCACTTTTCTACATGACAGTTGAAGAAAGAAGGAGGAGACTCCTGCACTCAATATCACTCCAAAACAGAGTGTATCAATTAACACCCAGCAGCAAGCAGCAGTGTTAAAGGAGGCCATCAGTGTTGTAACACACTGAAAATTCAGTTTGTTTGTCACGTTTCTACATGACAGTTGAAGAAGGAAGGAGGAGACTCCTGCACTCAATATCACCCCATAACAGAGTGTATTAATTAACACCCAGCAGCAAGCAGCAGTATTAAAGGGGGTCATCAGTGTTGTAACACACTGACAATTCTGTTTGTTTGTCACGTTTCTACACGACAGTTGAAGAAGGAAGGAGGAGACTCCTGAACTCAATATCACCCCAAAACAGAGTGTATCAATTAACACGCAGCAGCAAGCAGCAGTATTAAAGGAGGCCATCAGTGTTGTAACACACTGACAATTCAGTTTGTTTGTCATGTTTCTACATGACAGTTGAAAAAAGAAGGAGGAGACTCCTGCACTCAATATCACTCCAAAACAGAGTGTATTAATTAACACGCAGCAGCAAGCAGCAGTATTAAAGGAGGTCATCAGTCTTGTAACACACTGACAATTCAGTTTGTTTGTCACGTTTCTACATGACAGTTGAAGAAAGAAGGAGGAGACTCCTGCACTCAATATCACCCCAAAACAGAGCCAGCAGCAAGCAGCAGTATTTAAGGAGAATGATTCTTGATGTTATAATGTTTAATGTAATAATTTTTATTATAATAATGTTTAATGTAATAATTCAAGAAGTTCATGGAAGGTGGTAAGAATTAACACCCAGCAGCAAGCAGCAGTATTAAAGGAGGACATCAGTGTTGTAACGCACTGATAATTCAGTTCATTTGTTACGTTTCTACATGACAGTTGAAGAAGGAAGGAGGAGACTCCTGCACTCAATACCACCCCAAAACAGAGTGTATTAATTAACATGCAGCAGCAAGCAGCAGTATTAAAGGAGGTTATCAGTGTTGTAACACACTGACAATTCAGTTCATTTGTCACGTTTCTACATGACAGTTGAAGAAGGAAGGAGGAGACTCCTGAACTCAATACCACCCCAAAACAGAGTGTATTAATTAACATGCAGCAGCAAGCAGCAGTATTAAAGGAGGTCATCAGTGTTGTAACACACTGACAATTCAGTTCATTTGTCACGTTTCTACATGACAGTTGAAGAAGGAAGGAGGAGACTCCTGAACTCAATACCACCCCAAAACAGAGTGTATTAATTAACACCCAGCAGCAAGCAGCAGTATTAAAGGAGGCCATCAGTGTTGTAACACACTGACAATTTTGTTCGTTTGTCACGTTTCTACATGACAGTTGAAGAAGGAAGGAGGAGACTCCTGCACTCAATACCACCCCAAAACAGAGTGTATTAATTAACATGCAGCAGCAAGCAGCAGTATTAAAGGAGGTTATCAGTGTTGTAACACACTGACAATTCAGTTCATTTGTCACGTTTCTACATGACAGTTGAAGAAGGAAGGAGGAGACTCCTGCACTCAATACCACCCCAAAACAGAGTGTATTAATTAACATGCAGCAGCAAGCAGCAGTATTAAAGGAGGTCATCAGTGTTGTAACACACTGACAATTCAGTTCATTTGTCACGTTTCTACATGACAGTTGAAGAAGGAAGGAGGAGACTCCTGAACTCAATATCACCCCAAAACAGAGTGTATTAATTAACACGCAGCAGCAAGCAGCAGTATTAATGGAGCCCATCAGTGTTGTAACACACTGACAATTCAGTTTGTTTTTCACGTTTCTACATGACAATTGAAGAAGGAAGGAGGAAACTCCTGAACTAAATAACACCCCATAACAGAGTGTATTAATTAACACCCAGCAGCAAGCAGCAGTATTAAAGGAGGTCATCAGTGATTTTTAGCAGTAACTGACCAACAGTGTTTTGTAACACTTAACTTTCATCGCCACCAATTGATTTAGCAGTAATTGATCCACTTTCACTTCACTTTTATCATAGTTTGTAATTCGCTGCATTCAATGAGCAATTTCAATTTTTTTTCTATTGAGGAAACCACAGCAAAAAACTAAATGTATACAAACAATGAGTGTCTTATTTAATTGTTGATGAGAGAGGAGAGAGAGGAGGCATGTACACCTAACACAACGTTTAAAACTCAATATCACAACCAAAACAGAGTTGAATGATAGCAAGCATCAGCAACATCAAGTTTTCAAATAAGGAAGTAATCAGTATTGTAAGTCACATCTATTTGACAATTCAAGAAGGCAAGGGAAGGAGAAGAGACTCCAAAACTCAATATCACCCCTAGAACAGAGTGGAATGAGCAACATGCAGTAGCAAACAACAGTATTTGCCGTAGTAGCAAACAACAGTATTTGCCGTTTTTAAAGGAGAAGAAAGGAGTATCTTCTGTATTTGATACTCGTTTGATGTCATAGCAAGGCCATTACCGGGAGTTATAGAGAACAAAAGGAGAAGCCATGCAACCAGAAGATTTTAATTGTCTATGATTTTGATATTGTATATAAAAATGGCACGATATATCACCTCGTAGCAGAGGAAGGAGGTAGAACAACCGCAAGATCAGTACATCTATCAATGTTTCATTACATGTATCATTGTTTCAAGACACCAACTTTCAGTGTTTTGTAAGACTTAACTTTCATTACCACCAATTGATTTAGCAGTAATTCATCCACAGTGTTTTGAAACTCGTAACCTTCAGATTTGTGTCTTACTTATTTCGTGATGAGAGAGGAGAGAGAGGAGTCTTGTAGGAAATGTAGCCATACACCTATCAAAGCTTTTTTACAAATGCAAATCAGTTTGTTCGAGACTATGGACGTTTGTTGCTGGAGGAGACAAACTGTATTCCAAATTGAAACCCTTTTAGTTTTTAGCTTTTTCTCAGAGAGATCGAACCCACACGACGTCTGGCAAAGGCTTCAAACATTTTGATAACTGTTCGCGTAGAGCCAATGATAAAACCAGCATTTATCATCATCAAACCAGAGCTGAAAACTGCAAACCAGTGAGGGGAAGTATGCACAATCATTGAGATGATTGTTCATAGCTGCAACCAATGGAGTGAACTGTGACCAGTGAGGGGAAATTAATTTTCAAACCAGTGAGGGGAAATGAGCTCAACCAATGAGATGATTGTTCATAGCTGCAACCAATGGAGAGAACTGCAACCAGTGAGGGGAAAGTATGCACAATCAATGAGATGATTGTTCATAGCTGCAACCAATCAAGTGAACTGCAACCAGTGAGAGGAAATTAATTTTCAAACCAGTGAGGGGAAATTAGCTCAACCAATGAGATGATTGTTCATAGCTGCAACCAATGGAGAGAACTGCAACCAGTGAGGGGAAGTATGCACAATCAATGAGATGATTGTTCATAGCTGCAACCAATCAAGTGAACTGCAACCAGTGAGAGGAAATTATTTTTCAAACCAGTGAGGGGAAATTAGCTCAACCAATGAGATGATTGTTCATAGCTGCACAACCAATCAAGTGACAACCAGTGATGGGAAAGTATGTACAATCAATGAGATGATTGTTCATAGCTGCAACCAATGGAGTGAACTGCAACAAGTGAGGGGAAAGTATGCACAATCATTGAGATGATTGTTCGTAGCTGCAACCAATCAAGTGACAACCAGTGATGGGAAAGTATGTACAATCAATGAGATGATTGTTCATAGCTGCAACCAATGGAGTGAATTGCAACCAGTGAGGGGAAAGTATGCACAATCGATGAGATGATTGTTCGTAGCTGCAACCAATCAAGTGAACAGCGACCAATGAGGGGAAATTATATCTCAAACCAGTGCACAATCAATGGGATGATTGTTTTTGGCTGCAACCAATGGAGTGAACTGCAACCAGTGAGGGGGAAGTATGCACAATCAATGAGATGTTTGTTCATAACTGCAACCAATGATGGTCAAGCATATTGCAAACCAGTAATGGTAAAGTTTACTCAATCATTTACAAACAAGTGATAGTTAAATACACTTGCAAGCTAACAGATCAGAGATCTCAGGAAGCAACGTCAATCCAATCCTTATTTCTTGACATATGATATAAAATGCTCTTCAGCCTGTGACAAAATGTCTTCGATGTTATATGCTTATTACTATATGCTTAACTAGAATCTTCTTTCAAATATCAATTCAAAATGAGGAGGGACTTATCTAATGTAATGGTATCAATGCTACGAATGTATGTGAAAAGTGAAAAGTAATAGTTTGAAACTAAGATTGAATGCATTCATTCTGTTGTATTGAATAAAGTGAGATCCGATGAAAATTATGAAAAAAAGAAAAAAACAAACTATCTACAAATTTACAATATTTACAGAAAATTAAAAAGAGAAATAAAAACTACTATTTACAAATTTACAATATTTACAAGAGAAATAAAAACTACTATTTACAAATTTACAATATTTACAAGATAGAGAGAAAGAGAGAGAAAGAGAGAGAGAGAGGAGAGTGAGGAGAGAGAGAGGAGGGAGAGGAGGAAGGATGAAGGAGAGGGGTGAGAGGAAGAAAGGAGAGAGGGGAGAGAGTTAGTGGGTTAGAGAAAGAGGAAGAGAGAGTTAGTGGGTTAGAGAAAGAGGGAGAGAGTTAGTGGGTTTGAGAAAGAGGAAGAGAGTTAGTGGGTTAGAGAGAGAGAGGGAAAGGATAGAGAGAGGGAAAGGATAGAGAGAGGAGAGGGAAAGGATAGAGACAGAGAGGGATAGAATAGAGACAGAGAGGGAAAGGATAGAGAAAGGTAGAAAAAGAAGGGGTGATAAAAATGATAAAACATATGATAAAAACAATAAAACATATGGGTAAAAACGGTTAAAAAGAGGCAGTTTAACGTCATACCACAGGACAAATAGATAAAAATCACTGATAAAATGTATCGATAAAACGTATTGTTTCAAAGAGGCAGTTTCACGTCGTACCACAGGACAACTTGTAAATAGAGGAACACTAGCTATACTACTTATATGTTACTAGGTACAGTATTTTAGACAATTCTATAAAATTGTATAATTATTTCAACCTCTTCAATACCAAATATCAATTCGACAAAAAGTCATCTTTGAAAACGTTCGTATGAAATAAAACAACAAAACATAACGTAGCATTGAATTAATATTAATGTTATCAGAAGCTGAAAATCTGAAATCAACCATCAGCCATAAATGAGGAGGCGGGACTAATGCAATGAAATAATATCAATGCTCCAAACTTATAGGTTAAAATCTTGTTAAAACAAAAGATGCAACAAGTGATATCAGGATCAAACTTAGATTAAATGCATTCATTCTGTTGTTTTGAATATTGAAATTATTCAATAGAAATAAAAATATTGATTATCAATTAAATCTATATGAAAATCTGCACTAAAATAGTTCGATTTGATGTATAGATTTTATGAAGTTTAGAAAATCAAAAACATTTAAGATTATATTTGAAATGTATAAATAATCATTAAAATCCAAAGTTAAAGAGATATCTCAAAGATAATTTACAAGTAGAAATCAAAATCAATAAAAGAATCTAAAAAGAAAGATAATATATATGATATATACAAATAAAAAGCTATTTAAAAATTTACAACATGTACAAGTACGGATAAAATTTGTCGATCAATTTGATGAAATATTCTATATTTGTCAATCATAATCGGAACCCAAGTGATTTCAGAATGGAATAACTGGGCCAGGCCAATCACTCACTCGATGATCATCAATTACTGGTACTACACAAAATAATAATGCCGCCTATTATGTTTGGCTTTTTGAGTGTTGATATGTACATCGATACATCCTCAATCACCAGGGTTTTATTGCCGCCCACCGGCACTCACGCTTACACAAACTCTGGTCACAAACCCTTCATTGGTCTCTTACATTGTCCAAGATATCTCGTGTCGACAGGTTGCTGCTAAGCGGCCACCAGTCTTTACATCTAGTCAATCAGATGTGTAGCGAATCTGCGAAAAACAATGCATCTCATTGACTTAACACATAGACTGGTGACCGCTCAGTGGTAACCTGTCTAACCAAGGAATCTTGAGCAATGAAGTAGACCACTGAAGAATTGGCAGCCGGGATTTATGTTGGCATGAGCTTCGGCAGACGACAATTAAAACCTGGCAAGTGAGGATGATATTGACATTGAATGAAAAAGCTGCATGAAATGTGTACGAGAACCTTGATAGCAGTGAAAAAAGATAAAAACAAGGGGTGCAGGAAGACCATGCCCTGGATCCTTAAAATTAAAATTAACATTATGTTTCAATAACTTGAGAGTAAATTCATTACTAATTAATCTAATTAAGTGCAAGTTCATCTAGAATTTAAATCATCTATTCTATAACCCGTGATGTAATTATCAATAACAAGAAAACAGGGGGTAATTAAAACTGGTGTTAACGCTAAAATATTTTAAACAAATGACGAATTTACCCTCAGTTCATTCATTGTTTTAATGATGATCCTGAGAGTGATTTCAACAATGATGAATTTACCTTCAGTTCATTCATTGTTTTAATGATGATCCTGAGAGTAATTTCAACAATGATTAATTTACCCTCATTTCATTCATTGTTGTAATGATGATCCAGGGAGTGATTTCAACAATGATGAATTCACCCTCAGTTCATTCATTGTTTTAATGATGATCCTGAGAGTAATTTCAACAATGATTAATTTACCCTCATTTCATTCATTGTTGTTATGATGATCCAGGGAGTGATTTCAACAATGATGAATTTACCCTCAGTTCATTCATTGTTTAATGATGATCCTGAGAGTGATTTCAACAATGATGAATTTACCCTCAGTTCATTCATTGTTTAATGATGATCCTGAGAGTGATTTCAACAATGATGAATTTACCCTCAGTTCATTCATTGTTTAATGATGATCCTGAGAGTGATTTCAACAATGATGAATTTACCCTCAGTTCATTCATTGTTTAATGATGATCCTGAGAGTGATTTCAACAATGATGAATTTACCCTCAGTTCATTCATTGTTTAATGATGATCCTGAGAGTGATTTCAACAATGATGAATTCACCCTCAGTTCATTCATTGTTTAATGATGATCCTGAGAGTGATTTCAACAATGATGAATTTACCCTCAGTTCATTCATTGTTTAATGATGATCCTGAGAGTGATTTCAACAATGATGAATTTACCCTCAGTTCATTCATTGTTTAATGATGATCCTGAGAGTGATTTCAACAATGATGAATTTACCCTCAGTTCATTCGTTGTTTTAATGATGATCCTGAGAGTAATTTCAACAATGATGAATTTACCCTCAGTTCATCACATTCTAAGATGTTACTATTTTATTCAGTGAAAATCTCTGAACTGCATAAAATAATGAGATCTTAAACGGGATTATTAATTAATAACCTGAGTGTAACTTATCATAAGATAAATTGACCCTCAGTTTATCAGAGGTTTATACGTACTTTAAGTTAACAACAATAGTTACTACTTGATCAACTTGACCTAAACGAACTTAAACTTAAACTAAACTTGACTTAAATCAACTGGAACGAATTAAATTTAAAACAGCGAAAATTATTAAAATGACTTAACAAAAACTAACTAATCTAAACTAAGGCTAACTTGAAACACACTAGTGATTAAATATTAAACATCATGCTCACAATTTAACAAATCCCAGTTCAACAGTTGTGCAATTGTATGTATTTAAATTCTTGTATCCAAATCCAACTGTGGAACTGAGTACGGTTTTGTATGGAACGAAATAAATAAAATAAAAAAATATTGAGTGTATTTTTTATATGATGTTTTCAGCGACATATTTTGTTATGATGACAACAAATTAGCTTTGATTTATTTCATTTCCAAAAATACTATAGATTATCATTACGTTCAAAGACCAATAAAAATAATAACATGACTGCTAGCATTAAGGCTAGAGGAAGTTCTGATTCAAAGATAGTATGGACGTAACTACTATTTGTATATTGTGCAGGAAAATAAAGTTTGTTGTTACTGTTTGTACTACAAGTGGTTGTATTATTATATCTATCTGATGTCATTGAACTAATAATCTGAAACGCCACCTAGTAGTGATTTTCTGAATCTACGCTTCAATAATCTACGTCAATATCATACGTCGAGATGCTGAAAATATCATATGAAAAATACACTTGCACTTTTTTTTTTATTTGTTGCATTCCATTATTGTGAAACACCGACTGAAAATGAGTGCATTTTCTGTTGTTAGTAGAAAACTGAAAATAAAACTATAAGAAAAAAGGTAAAGAAAGTATGAGAAAAAGTTCTCAATCACATTTCATATTTACTAAGCCTATATCAACTACGAGTAAAAGCTCTTTATGCGTGCACTATATACAGCATGGGCCTTTTATATAACCACTATTTATATCTGTGTTGTGGACCACGTAATTGTGTCAAAGAGTATTCAGTGATAAAACCTGGACCTTCAGTTATTCCATTCTCATGAAATCACTGGGGTTCGAATATACACAGTGATAGTCGAATATAGAATATTTCATCAAATTGATCTTTTAGTTTGTATCAAAATACAAATAAAACATTGTTCTAAAAGAATATATACACATTACATAGTTTTAAAATATATACAAATTGAATAGTTTTTAAAATATATAGAAATGAAATAGTGTTTAAAATTTAAACAAATAAAAAGATACTTTTAGATAAAATATAACAGTTTAAAACAGTTTAAAAAGATACTTTGAGATAAAATATATACAAATAGAATAATATTCACATAAAATTGTTTTTAGATATCATAGGTATTTTAAAATTCAGATATAAAATAGTCACTTTAATGGATTAAAATTCAAATAAAATAGTTTTTAGATATCATAGGTATTTTAAAATTCAGATATAAAATAGTAACTTTAATAGATTAAAATTCAGATAAAAAAGTTAAATTAAAATTGAAATAATTTAAAATCGTTTCTAGAATAGTCTTAAGATACGTGTAAAATTGTTTTTAGAATTATTTTAGAATTACTAGTTTAGAAGTATCAATGAAATTGTTTTCAGATATGAATATTTCAAAAATTAATACAAGAATAGTTTTAGATGGATCACCTCGATCAATCACAATATCGAACCAAACCCCACAAGACCTGTAATCAATCAGTGAAAGAATCAAATAATAGTAATAATAATTCATATGAGATATGATTTTGGGCAATAGTAAAAACGAAACCAGGAAAATAATTGATCATATAATTGATGAGACATGTATTCCAAAAACCGCAAATAATTTTGAGAACGGGAATGAAATCTTTGACAAGAAATGGAATAGGAAAAGTTCAAACTGAAGGACTCAAAATTTAGGAATTTAAAATCTAAAACTGGAACCACAAAAATTACAATATTAACTGTCTTAGAAATCTATTAATGATGCTGGTAGGATTTTGTGACCTCTTAACAACAATAATTGCAAAGTGGCTGAGAAACTACAAGTAGCCTCTTAGCATGTAATAAATTAGTAGGTTACTGGTATGTCACATACTTTGATACAACTTATGCCGTTTTTGGGGACCAAGGAAGCACCTGAGAACCTGATCTGATTAACTGCAATATGAATGATAGACCTCTTGAAAACAACTTCATCCTCGATTTCTTAAATCTATTGATAATTCACTCTCAACAGCCTTAATCTGACGTGTGTTTTATGCATTGCTCGCCTACATGGAAACAATTCCACGCTCTATCAACCATATTTCAATTGCTAAACGCAATTCCTGCAATTTAGACCCCAATCGAGGACCAGGAGTTACTTTATCAGAGCGGTGTCTATTACTGAGTTGCTCGATTGTTATGTACTTAACAACTTTCCTTTTAGACCATCTCCTCTATCATATCTCTCTAAACTCCTCTCTCTCATATCTCTCTAAACTCCTCTATCATATCTACCTAAACTCCTCTCTCATATCTCCATAAACTCCTCTATCATATCTCCATAAACTCCTCTATCATATCTCCATAAACTCTCATACCTCCCTGAACCTCCTCTCTCATATGCCTTATTGATTTCAACAAGAGATGCAGATTAATCTAACAAGAGTCTTAAAATCAAATCTTCATCCTGGTGGTCGTTAGGATAAGTAGAGATCAATATCAATCAATAAAACCTGATCATTGAAGTGATTACGACTAATTCTCTAGTCCAAGATCTTTATTTTATTCTTTTTTTATCAAAGATTTGGATTTATCATTGCATTTTTGCAGATTTTAGCATGTTCAATTAAGAACTCGTAAATTCATGGATTGATCACTGATCCAGTGAACTTTCACACCCAAGAAATGTAATGAAATTGATTACCGTAGTCTTTGCTGTGGTTTCCTTTCTTGTGCAATTTTTAATCCAGACAATCTCACGTATATAAATATATATTCCTTTTCCTTATGAGTAAACATTTTAAATCCCTCCGATCACATGTGAAGGATTTCCCTCCGTTGTTGAGCATTAGATATTAACATTTCAATCATTCAAGTTTTCGCGTCATATTAAATTAATCTTTAATTCTGTAATTAGAAAAACAAATTTGTTAATAATGATATAATGGTTTTACACTTGACGTATAAACGTCATAGTATTTGTGGGGAGGGGGCAACATGGAACATTGAACAATCTGTTTCAATGTAGTTTCCTAAGGAATCGCATTATGTGAAACATAGCTGTTCCTTCTCCATGTTATTTTCAGCTTCATAAGGAAATGCATTATGTGTGAAACATAGCTATTCCTTCTCCATGTTCCGGTAAAGTTCGATAAGGAATCACATGTGAATCATAGCTGTTCCTTTTGATTTGAAAAATCCACCTTTTTCAAACTCCATAGGAGTTATTGTAGGAATTGATTCCCTGAATATCCCAAAAGAGATTTACAACGGCCGACCATAGCATTAGAATAGATGTCTCCTAAGAAGGCTACTGCCACAATCAGGTGGTATGGATGGTTATTGCTGCAAAGTAGTGGCAAGGATGGTAAATGCTTCAGCATCGTGAGAAGCAAAATGAACCTTAATGATTAAGGTATTGTAATGGAAGTAGTAGCAAGGATGGTAAATGCTTCAGCATCGTGAGAAGCAAAATCAACCTTAATGATTAAGGTATTGTAATGGAAGTAGTAGCAAGGATGGTAACTGCTTCAGCATCGTGAGAAGCAAAATCAACCTTAATGATTAAGGTATTGTAATGGAAGTAGTAGCAAGGATGGTAACTGCTTCAGCATCGTGAGAAGCAAAATCAACCTTAATGATTAAGGTATTGTAATGGAAGTAGTAGCAAGGATGGTAACTGCTTCAGCATCGTGAGAAGCAAAATCAACCTTAATGATTAAGGTATTGTAATGGAAGTAGTAGCAAGGATGGTAACTGCTTCAGCATCGTGAGAAGCAAAATGAATCTTAATGAATATGGGGTGGAACAAAAATGGTGTGGAACACAGTGGGATGTACAGTCAAAAAAAAGAAATAAATAAATGATATAAAATGTATATGAATGAGATGATGGATAAAAATTCCTTTCATCCAAAAAATAAATAAATTGATGAAATGATAATGAATTTTTTTTTAATTTTTATCTTTTTGAATTTTTTTGGAGATAAACCGTAAAACTCCATAAAATCCATATTTACAAGGCTGGTTTTTATTTTTTTTCATATTTTTTTTCAAATAAAAATAAGGAAGGACTGCACGCCCACTGGTTCAAGGAGTGTTGACAGATATTTAACACTGCGCAACCTGCAGATCGACGAAGGAGGAAGGGAAAACTGAGTTTCAAGAAGTGCCGATCTGCAGACGTGCTGGGCTGATGTTGTTGCCCGGGTGATGGCGAGTGAAGGGGCTGATATTATATTATTGTGTTCGCCGACGTTTTACAAATTGATATTTTCCTTTAAAGGCCCCTTCAACATCGCGGAGCATTCTTATTGGATCTTTATACTCGATGTTTCTTGACCAACCAGGGCCGCGCGCGATGAGCTCGACAGCGGGGGAAGGTGGTGGCCCCGCTGGAGCGCCCGATGTCGATGCCTGGGCGGGCGTATTATCATTTTCGTAATCATCATCACTTTCTTCATCTTCAAGTCTTCTTTTTCTATTTCTTGTATTATTTGATCTAGTTGTCGAAGTTGTAGTAGTACTAGTCGCAGTTGAAGTAGGTGGTCGTGGTCGTCTTTTCTTAGTAGTGGTAGTAGTGGTAGTAGTAGTAGAATTAGTAGTAGTTGCAGGTGGTTGTCGTGGTCGTCGTGGTGGTCTTATATCATCGCGAGGTGGTGGTGTTGCGGGCCCTGGTGGTGTCGCTCCAGGAGTGGCGAATTCCTCCTCATCACTGCTCGCCTCCTCAAAATTTGGTTGCGGAAGTGGGGGAGGACGAGCTGCACGTTTGCCTTTTTTTTTTGATTTCGGACGCCCCGAACCTATTGTGTAATCTATATCTCTTGTCTTTTGACGGGGCGACCGACGCAGTGAAGGCGTCTGAAGCTGTGGCGCCTCTGTCGGGGTCACCACTGCAGGGGCGACCTCCTGCTCCACATTTACGGGAGAAGCAGGGTCCACCTCCTGCAAAGGAACCAACTCAAATGGTGGAATTATTTTAGGAGGAGTTGGCTCCTTAGGCCCGCAGATATTTGCAACGCACCTTTTGTAAACGTTTTTCAATCCCGGAAGTGCTCTGCGGGCTGCTTCAGACTGGTCTTTCATCATATTTTCAATTATATCCAAATCTGGAATGAAAAAAAAAAACATTAAGGATCATGCATATTACACATAAATGACATGTTCGCATATAATTATCATATTTGTAAATAGTAACCTATAAAATAATGCAGTTATCCAATAGTTGAATGTGATGTGATGGAAAAAACGAAGAGAGTTGGGTAAGAAGGGTCATTTGAACGTTTGGAAGCGATCGTAAGCTTATTTTGCGAGAAGTGATCATGTCACTGGTTGTACGATACGGTTGTACAACTAACTCCGTTGTAACTACACTTTTAACCGCTTTCATGATTTGCATCATCCATTACATAATAACGATAAGTCGACAGTATCTCTGAATCTTTCAATACACATTTTATAAAGGTATTTTTATGTCTTATATACTTACATATTTCAGAACCAACCCTGTACGTGGACGGGTACACTTTTGTTAATTCATTAATGGAACTACTGATTGTAATAAATTACATCCTACCATTACCTTGACAATCAATTTTGGTAGCAAATCATGAATCAAAAATACACTTGATTTTTTTTTCTGGGGTGATGACGTACCAGGTTCCAGGTGACAAAAACTATACATTATAATGAATGGAATTGTTACCCATGACCCTGGTTTCAAAATCTGGGAACCTCTTTGGAATAACACGCATGATAACTTTTCATCTATCAACCAATTGAAATGGAAACTTTGCAACGATAAAAGATCTAATTTAAAACAACAGATGTCGCGCTGTATCAACAAAAAATTAATCGATAATTCCTTTTATTCAGTAATTACTTTTCGAATGGACGAGTGAAAAATGTGTCCAAACTTCAGAAATGTATTCAATTATTTTGCAGAACACTTTTTTATTGCATACAGGGCCACACTCCATCCACGGTAAGTGGGAGAACTTGCATTTCATTTCCTCTGAACATGAGGCAAGTGTGTACATATTATATTTTCTTCTGAATTTTCTCAAAAATGAAGATAAAAATATGACTGATTTTTTAATATTTTATTGTTTAAACTATTTACAGCATGAATTAAAACAGAAAAACGACACAAATAATTTCACTTCGCTGAATCTAAAACCAGTAAAAACCATTTCACACAATACTGCCCGCTACTGCACCTTCAGAAACAACACTCACTACAAATAAAAAACATTCATTTTGAAGAACAATATTTAACTATAACCATAAATGGCTGTAATTCATTATTCCCAATAGAATATTCATTGTCAGCAATAGGCCTATCGGTACTCCACATATTCATTATATAACTCACCTAGAATGTATAATTCATCGTACAGCAGCCATTCATTTATTCAGATCAACAAAATTCCATGCACAACCATTTCAGCTGATATTCATCATACAGTAGCCTCCGCCTAATCCGCTACAGTTTGGCACCTTCTATTTTTTACCTTATTAGGCACCGGTTTTTAAGAATTGCAAAAATCAATTGATGAAAAGATTTATTGAGCCTAATAGCGGTCAAAATTATCAAGTTCTTTGTATTTTATACAATCTGATTAGATTTTAGATTTTTAATTATTAGCTCATTTTCTAATTATAATTACCCATATAATTCATATTTCTGACCGTAGACATAGAATATTCCATTGTCAGCTTTTAGCTGAGGGGTATATACCCGATTTGTTCATTTTGATACAAGAAATTTAGGGGGTTATCAAATAAATAGGTCACCGATTATAATTTATGCAAATTAGCTCATTTCCATAGGACGTCACTTTCAGTAAGAAAAATTACCACCAAAATTTTCCAAGGGTCAAACCCTACAAACTTCATGTTTCTTTATCCCGCAACATTTTCCTCCGATTCAGTTCACTTGTGATGTCCTTGCATAATGGAAATTATGACCAGTCATGCGTGTGCATTAATAGAACATAAGGCCTAATCACGAACAGTTAAAATACATAAAGATGTTCTTATGTTTTTATGTATTTTTCCTAACAGAGATAGAAGGTTGATAGTACATACACGTATTCTATAATATAGGCGAACAGCCGTTACAGTTTACCGGTTCAGGCAGAGAACAAACGGAAATGAAGTGAACATTTATGGGATATGGGAAGCGTTCTGGGAAATCAGGTCGTCATGGATTCGAACCTGTACATTACCATTGTGTCCCCGGCAAGACACTTATCCTCATTTCCTCTCTCCACCCAGAAGTAAATTGGTACCTGGCCCGATAGAGGACCCCTGAGCGCCTAGCGGCTGCTCGGATGTTACTTCACCCCGGAGACTATTAAATGGCTGCGGCAATAAAACCGAAAATGTAAAGCGCTCTGAGCAGCATCTGGATTTAGGGCTTTATTAGACACATAATATTATTATTTTTATTATCATCGAACAGAGCAATACCATAAAAGGCAAAACATAAAAACAACATTTCATCTTTATTTCATCGAATTGAACAGATTATACCAGATATAGACCATCTACCAGTTTAAGCGAAGTCTACAGTATCATTAAGGGCAAAAAATCCAATAAAATGCGATACATTTGAAAATATGTTTTTGTAAAATGAATTTTAACCGAATTTTAGTTCGAAAAATTGTGATATTTCCTTCGAGTACTGTACATTTCCCTATATGGTTTTTGCTAAGTAAGTCTAATTCATTTTCATTTCATCACAAACAGAAAATGGACACGAAAAATTTCATTCAAATTTCTTCTGTATTTTCTGTATTTTCATCATCAATCAAAAAAACTTAAACTTTTACTTTCAGAAACAACCGCCAGGGGTAAGATCCATTTCACTCGACACTACCCGCACCTGTACCTTCAGAAACAACCGCCAGGGGTAAGATCCATTTCACTCGACACTACCCGCACCTGTACCTTCAGAAACAACCGCCGGGGTAAGATCCATTTCACTCGACACTACCCGCACCTGTACCTTCAGAAACAACCGCCAGGGGTAAGATCCATTTCACTCGACACTACCCGCACCTGTACCTTCAGAAACAACCACCAGGGGTAAAAACCATTTCACGTGACACTGTCCACTACTGTACCTTCAGAAACAACCATCAGGGGTAAAAACCATTTCAGACGACACTGTTCACTACTGTACCTTCAGAAACAACCATCAGGGGTAAAAACCATTTCAGACGACACTGTTCACTACTGCAACTTCATACAATCAAATCCATTCACTACAAATTACAGTAAGATTTCTATCTATAAAAATCAAACATCATTAAACAGCGAACAATAAACGATATTTAGAATTAGGCCTATTTCACATGAATTCATTAAGTATTTCAAATAAGTCACTACTTACCCTTCAAGTATAGAATTATTCAGTGGAATAATTCACTATAAATACAGCTGCAGCCGTTTACAGAAAAAACAATATGAAATGTTGCCGTCGAACTTGTAAGGTGTAAAACAGGATAGACCTAGATAAATGTCAGGCCTGGATAACGGTAGAGGAAATACTTTTTACTTTAAGAAAATAAAAGAATTCTGAAAAATAAAACATTAAGTCAAAGGGTAGGCCTATCTGAAGACATCCTCGCTTGCCAGGGGTCCGGTATCACTCCCGAACTCGCTTCCACCAGCGCTCCCTGGCCTCACGACGCGTGATTTCATTACTGGCGCCGTTGCGCATGACGTCATATATCGATTTGCAAAATACTTCCTTGTTCGGAAAAACGTTCGCTGATTGGTCCATTTAAATGGAAAACCAACAGAAGTCTACTGTCGTTTGTTACAAGCGCTGTGATTGGTACGACCGGATTCTGGTCGGCTAGTAACGACTCCAACGACTCGTGAGGTCAAGGGGTTCGGGGAACAGCTTTAGCTTAGTAGGTTCGAATCCCTTGACGGGTGAAGATGATCTGAAGAAAAGCTAGGAAATTTAATAAAATCTGGTCTCAGAACAAAATGAATCACACAGTTCCGTTACTGAGTAAACTGTCATCCGGATACTGAGTAAACTGTGGTCCGGATGCTGAGTAAACTGTCATCCGGATACTGAGTAAACTGTGGTCCGGATGCTGAGTAAACTGTGGTCCGGATACTGAGTAAACTGTGGTCCGGATGCTGAGTACACTGTGGTCCGGATACTGAGTAAACTGTGGTCCGGATGCTGAGTAAACTGTGGTCCGGATACTGAGTAAACTGTGGTCGGGATGCTGAGTAAACTGTGGTCCGGATACTGAGTAAACTGTGGTCCGGATGCTGAGTAAACTGTGGTCCGGATACTGAGTAAACTGTGGTCCCGACACTGAGTAAACTGTGGTCCGGATGCTGAGTAAACTGTGGTCCGGATACTGAGTAAACTGTGGTCCCGGCACTGAGTAAACTGTGGTCCCGACACTGAGTAAACTGTAGTCCGGATGCTGAGTAAACTGTGGTCCGGATACTGAGTTAACTGTGGTCCGGATACTGAGTAAACTGTGGTCGGGATACTGAGTAAACTGTGGTCCGGATACTGAGTAAACTCACTGTATAAGACTCAGTACCTAACGAGGCACCAACCATTGACCGTAATAATGAATCCGTTAGAAATAAATCGTGTGTAAACTGTATTTGCCGCACGGCCGCAATATCTAGGATTCGCCAACAATTAGACGATGAAGATTCGGACTATGAGCCGAGCTAGTGTATGACATTCGTATCAAACATCATATCCTTAGTTTAGATCTAGTATAAACATTGAGTGGGTGTGGCTTTAGAATAGTTAGCTGAATGATAGCAGTTGCGAGGTATACCTCCTTCCTGCCATAATCTCCGGATCTCAAACTGTTTTGAGCAACTACCTTGAGATACGAGGAACAAAGTTTAACCAATAAATCAAAAATAGTGATCCTGAATTTCCTGACGATTGATGAACGATTAATAAAAAAAGAAAATCACATGTTTTCGGATCCTGGAGTCGCAGAGAAAAACAAAAGTAACGTAAATACTAGTTCTACTTTTCAGCGGTATCTAAAATGTTGGTCCCATAATGTGACGGGTATCTGGGACTTAACAGCTATCCGGTTCCTGTCTAAACTATCAACTAAACCCGGTCCAGTTATTGACTAAAATATGGACTAAACCGTAGTCCACTAAAATATGGACTACACCGCAGTCCAGTTAGTGACTAAAATATGGACTAAACGGTAGTCCAGTTATTGACTAAAATATGGACTACACCGCAGTCCAGTTACTGATAAAAATAAGGACTAAACTGCAGTCTGCTTCCTGACTAAATGGACTGAACCGCGCAGTCCAATTACTTGATTTATTAAACATAAATCAGGATTTTCTATGAAATGCATTGGTCTGGAGGCCTACACAGTTTAAATTATTTATGTTGTAACTTATCTCTATTGACTGGAATATGAATAACATGATGAACATTTCACAATTTGGACAATATTTGGAACCGAAACCAGGAAATGAAGTTACTTCCTCGAGTTAATTCTCATCCACCAGAGCCTCTACTCACTATTCAATTCAATTCAATTCAAACTTAATTCACCATAGATTCGATAGCAAATTCAATTAAGTTTAAGAGTTTTCCAAAATTAAAAAGAGAATCAAAGAAATTGACATTAGATGATATTAGATTTTTTAATTGATGATATTCGAAATAATTGAGATTTAGACAATTTGAGATTTAGGAAATCAAATAATGCGGAGATTTGAGATCAAATAATTTCAGATGTTGGAAATCAAATAATTTGAGATGTTCATCAAAAATAATCGAGAATTTGAGATACCCAAGATGAACTAATTGAGATTGATGAAGTAGACTTTGTACTTACTCAAATCAAAAAACGCGCCGAGGGTTTCAGGGTCTAGAGTCAGCACCTCGGCGCGAACCAGCTTCAACAGTCCCGAAAAAAGGTCATATTTTGTAGACATATTCAAAGTTGAAGTTCAAGTTTTAATTGTTGAAGTTGTAATTGTTGTAGTTGTCGTTGTACTGCTGCTGTTGCTTTTATAACTGTTGCTTTTTTAACTGCTGCTGTTGATGCTGCTGCTGCTACTGCAATGTAAAAACAATCTTATTAAAATCAAGAAAATCGAAAATTATTGACTCTAAGAAATAGCTAAATCGAGTTTCTATTAAGTAATAATAATAATTAACGTTAAATTATTGGGTGTCATAATTTTCTAAATATTAAATATAGAAGCCACCAGAATTAAGTTGAACGACGCTTCGAATGAAAGGTTTCTATGGATTCGAGTCATGGTTGAATAGACTGAGCTGTCTGTGTATTACACCTAGGCATGTCAACTAGCCGCTTTAGCGCGTAGATCTGAACAGCAGAAAAACTGCTTCCGAAAATTTCATAAATAAATTTTATCAATTTCCATTTCCTCAATAAAATCACAATAACGTCTTCATTATTTACTTCTAAATATTTGAAACGCCATTTGGGCAATTTTGAGCAAAAAGAACGTCAAAATGGAAATGTCATAATTAAACACCTATATAATATAATCCGAACTTTCGGAACTTTGGAAATTGTCTTACGTAAAACCGTATGCGAAACCTAAGGGGTATGTATGCAATTTACAAGTAAGATTAATAAATAAATTCCATCGAAAGAAATAAAATAAAATGGATGACGTTCGCTTACCTGAAAAATGGCCGAACTGGAAGGAGGGATCAGCTGACCTGGGTTTTTATACTGACAGTGTGACGTCATTATCCTGACCAATGAAAAGTGCTGATATTCGCGCCCAGTGTAGAAAGTCAAAATTTTCTAATGGGATTCGAACCCGATTAACGCTACCAAAAGTATTTCGATCAAATCGACGAATTAAATAAAATTTATAATCATTATGATGTGTCCTCAGTAAACCCGACTAGAGCTGTTGTTTGCTCATCCGTTTGAAAAACTGTTGGCGATTTATTCTGAAAATCGCAGACCCATACAAAGTTGCATAGCCAACACTAAACTTAAAATCCTCTGCGAGTACCACGGGTCTATGGTCCAGTGGTTAGTGAGCTCGTCTGAAGAACTGACGGTCGCGGTCTCGAACCCGGCTGGAAACAATCATTCTGTTTTGGCCAAGTATTTTATTCTTTTTTATGTTTCAGATTGTAATGCGGGGGTGGCTTCAGGATGGCTAGAAAATACGGATTAGACATTCTACGGGACTGTATCCATGGTGCATTCCAAAAGGGCAGAGTGACGTCCTTTCTTTCTTTCTAATCTTTCTTCGTATCTTCGGCTTAATAGGCAGCCAACCAATAAGTATTCGTACTTATTGTAGGTATATGCCGAGTTGGTACTCTTAAGGTTAAAACTTTTAAAAACTTTAAAAAGTTTGATCAAAACTAAATGACAACACTATTCAAAAGCGTGACTTTTAACCAACAGTTTTTTCACTCTTTCTCGATGATGCCTAGGTCATTGATCCACATAATTTCCTTGATTTTTCGGCTGCAGATACCTGCTATCACTGCTGCAGTTTTCTCTAGTTAGTGTCCTCTTCGTATTAGTTAAATACTGTTGTTAACTAGTTAACCTATTGAGTAATATATGTTCTACGTTTTACTAAGCTCGGTGATGATAATGATTTAGAATGTCTATCTTTCGTCTGGGATCACTTTTTTTAGATATCTCGCTTAATCTATTGAAATTGCCCTCGCCGAATTCGGTCTTAATACGTCACCTGCTCACGACCTGCGAGCCTCCAGGTTACCCCCTGCGATACCTACGTTACCGAGGATACCTGTTTCGCGGCCTGTGAGCCGGTTACGCGCGGAGCCCTCGATACCAACACTGATACCGAGAGATACCGAGGATACCTGTCAGTCTCACGGCCTGTTGTGAGCCTCCAGGTTACCTGCGATACTGAAGATACCGAGGATACGTCCTGTCTCACGGCTTGTAAGCCTCTGGCTACCTAACCACGATACCAAGGATACCCACGATACCTTGGAGTTACCGGCGGTCTCCGAAATCTGGACGGAGCACTCCTGATGTCGTACGTTTGTGAAGCTATCGTATTGTGACGACCTCCTGTAGAGACACCATCTTGAATCTGGGTTGCTTTACACCGGCTTACAACCCAAATCTGTGATCTAACCTAGTACTCGCATGCCACAGTTAACAAGTTCCCTCTCGGGTTTAGTTCTGATATTCTCCGTCAATGTTATGTATAGAGGCAGCACCTAACGGTCATTATTTTACACCACTGGTGGCGGGCCGGGGCCAGCGCAACGGCTCAGAATTAGTGACATTTTCTGAATCTTCAAAGATCTGTAGCTTTCGGGGTTCATGTAAACGGCCAATGGCAGAATCTTATCTTAATTATCAGATCAGACTAGCCTCAGTACGCCCTTTAGTGTCAGGAGATAATCGGTCCGACTTCATTCGTGTCCCCCTCCCAACCTAAGTCACATCCTGGATCCGACTAACCACCCTTTTAAGTTTCCTCTTTAAAGTCTAATCGACTCATGATAAAAGTGAACAATAATGATATAAGGTTAAAAGTCACATTGAACCAAGAACTGCGGAGTCTGGGACAGTGGGACAGCGGGGGTTGATGACAAACTGCAACGTACAATCTGTCAAAATGTTTAACTAACATAATTAAATCGACCAGTGTAATGATTACCCAGCAACCTAGGTGAGTTTTAATGCAATTTGCATGTTTTTTGTCCCTCGAATCCTAGCAGACCGCCGAAAATATTAAATAAAAAGAAAAAACTGTATATTGTGTATTTTATGTACATAATAGTTTTATTCATTAAGATCTGCCTTTGCATATTAATTATTTAACCTACAAGAAATAATAGAAATAATTCACAAGTTTTTATGCGAAGGTTGTGAAACATAGAACATACAGACAAGCGATAATAATCAATCAGAGTCACCTGCCACAGCTAGACTCACTCTACGCTATGTGGTTAGTGATTTTTAAAACTGAATATTTCAGTATCTTATTATTTTTCCGACAAAATAAATTCTTAAGTTATATAATCACACACTAGAGGGCGTTAAAGATGGTTCACACTAAATCAATTATATATAAATACAATACATTTACAAACATTATTTACAAGAATAATGAATCACCCACTGAACCCCCCAAGCCCCTGACCCCTCCTCCCTAAACCCCCTGATCCCTCCTCCCTAACCCTCTCAACCCTCCTCCCTAAACCCTCCTCCCTAAACCCCTTCAACTCCAATTTTATATGATTTACCACAAAATATTTCTGGCTGAACAATATTTCAATATCTTTCACAGATTAAAAATATACAACACAAGAAATCATTCTAATAAAATAATATAACATCATCTTACAATGTTTCATCTTACTATGTTTCATCTGAAACAAGCTTACAATGTTTCAACTGAAACAAACTTACAATGTTTCAACTGAAACAGGCTTACAATGTTTCAACTGAAACAAGCTTACAATGTTTCAACTGAAACAAGCTTACAATGTTTCAACTGAAACAAGCTTACAATGTTTCAACTGAAAAACAAGCTTACAATGTTTCAACTGAAAAACAAAATCCAATTCATTTTTTTCATTTCATTCATTTCTTATTTTTTCTCAAATAAAAATCAGTCAAGAAAATTTTACTGATTCTTGAAAATCAAACATTCTTTTAATTTCAATCGAAACTGAAAGAATCTTATATATCAAATGAAAGAGGGAATATAAATCAGACCCCTGTTTAATATGGATCAAACCCCTGCATCAGACCGGGTTTAATATGGATCAAACTCCTGCATCAGACCGGGTTTAATATGGATCAGACTCCTGCATCAGATCCAGGGTTTATTGTAAATCTAAACATCTTTCAAAATACACAATCAATATTAAAGTACCGGTAATAGATTTCACAATGAAAACTCGAATGACGGCAAAAATCTGACGACAATATCTCAACAATTGAAAACCGTAACTATGGCTACAATAGAGAATAATTAACAGATACCTAACTCAGCTGTCTGTCAGCAAAAATCCACCTCATCGTAACCGATATCATTAGATACGGGTAAAACATCGGGGGGTAGCGTAGAGTTCATTAAATAACTCTCAGCGGTCGTCGAGACTTTAGGAGTCGCTGTCGATGAATCACTAAAATCAGAACTAGTCGGACTATCGTCGTTACTCGTGTCTAAAGACTGTCCGATAGCCGGTCCGGGTGGAGGCGGGGGAGGTGGTCCGGGAGGAGGAACGGGAGGTAACTCGTTCCAATTACTCATCTCATCCCAATCCTCGTCCTCGTATTGATCGAGATGATTCTCCTGTGGCGCCACCACGCCGTACGATGGATGAACTACGAGTGACGGTTTCGGCGGGTTGGCCTCGTGAATCGTAGCGTTACTAGTGCTGCCACCTGCTGGCTCATCTAGATCTATATCACAATCCTCTAAATCTGATGGAGTTTTCATCTTGGCGAATTCCTCCTTCAGTTGATTATAATGTCGCTGAAAATTAACATTAATCCGTTTAATATTAGTTAATTAATTGGTTAATTAGAGAAATACAGTCAAACTTGTGAAGTAAAGTCGTTATCTGATAAGTCCTTCATAAAACTGAATCATCTCTATTTTTTAGTCCAATTTGTATTTCTAATTCAATTTACTTATCGTAAGTCATCAACTGTAAAGAGTTCAGCAGTAAGGCTGTACAGCTCGGTTGTGCAGTGAGTTTAGGTAACTTACTTTCAGAGCTAAACAGCTGTGGTTAATAGTTCTACCGAATCGTTTATCACCGGTATGCTGTTCTAAATCAGAGATCCAATCATCTATTTGATGAATTATCTCGTGTCGTTTTAACCAGAAATGTTTATGAATCACCTACAGAAACAAGATACAACAATTCATTTAAATCATGAATTCATTAAGAATGATCTGGAATACAGATTAAGAGACGAGAGGGAGAGAGAGGGAGAGAGGAGAGGGAGAGAGAGGGAGAGAGGAGAGGGAGAGAGAGAGGGAGAGAGGAGAGGGAGAGAGGAGAGGGAGAGGGAGAGAGAGAGGAGAGGGAGAGAGAGGGAGAGAGAGGGAGAGAGGAGAGGGAGAGAGAGGGAGAGAGGAGAGGGAGAGAGAGAGGAGAGGGAGAGAAGTGGGGAGAGGAGAGAGTGGAGAGAGAGGGGAGCAGAGAGCAGAGAGTATAGGAGAGAGGGAGAGAAATGGAGGAGGAGAGGAGAGAAATGGGGGGAGATGGAGAAGAGAGGGGGAGAGATGGAGAAGAGAGGGGGAGAGATGGAGAAGAGAGGGGCAGAGAGGGAGGAGAGAGTGTAGAGAGGGAGAGGGGAGAGATGGAGAAGAGAGGGGGAGAGATGGAGAAGAGAGGGGCAGAGAGGGAGGAGAGAGTGTAGAGAGGGAGAGGGGAGAGATGGAGGAGAGGAGAGAGGAAGGGGAGAGGAGAGAGAGTGGAGAGTACAGGAGAGAGAGAGAGGGGGAGAGATAGATGCAAATACAAACCTGTTTAAAACATGGATCTGGATTTCTCAACATTTCTAACATTGCCCATTTCACAGTTGCTTGTTTAATATTAGCGTCGTATTCTCGTGAACTCGCCGTGCCAGATAACGTACCTCTAGAACGCTCATAACCGGGTTCATTAAAATACGGTTCAGAAACTAAAATCAGTGACTGAACAGATACTAACACCTACAAAATAATAACAATACTGAGTATGAATTTGTAAAATACAGTAGACTCTGTCTCTTACTGCGGTAAAGTTGAAACCGGTAAAATTCTACCCCGAGTTGGTGTCAAATACTGAGTAAGAGTTTGTGAAATACAGTAGACTCTGTCTCTTACTGGAGTAAAGTTGAGACCGGTAAAATTCTACCCAGAGTCGGTGTCAAATACTGAGAGTTTGTGAAATACAGAAGACTCTGTCTCTTACTGCGGTAAAGTCGAAACCGGTAAAATTCTACCCCGAGTTGGTGTCAAATACTGAGTAAGAGTTTGTGAAATACTGTAGACTCTTGTCTCTTACTGCGGTAAAGTTGAGACCGGTAAAATTCTACCCCGAGTTGGTGTCAAATACTGAGTAAGAGTTTGTGAAATACAGTAGACTCTGTCTCTTACTGCGGTAAAGTTGAGACCGGTAAAATTCTACCCCGAGTTGGTGTCAAATACTGAGTAAGAGTTTGTGAAATACAGTAGACTCTGTCTCTTACTGCGGTAAAGTTGAGACCGGTAAAATTCTACCCCGAGTTGGTATCAAATACTGAGTAAGAGTTTGTGAAATACAGTAGTCTCTGTCATGTCTCTTACTGCGGTTAAGTTGAGACCGGTAAAATTCTACCCGGAGTTGGTGTCAAATACTGAGTAAGAGTTTGTGAAATACAGTAGACTCTGTCTCTTACTGCGGTAAAATTGAGACCGGTAAAATTCTACCCCGAGTTGGTGTCAAATACTGAGTAAGAGTTTGTGAAATACAGTAGACTCTGTCTCTTACTGCGGTAAAGTTGAGACCGGTAAAATTCTACCCCGAGTTGGTGTCAAATACTGAGTAAGAGTTTGTGAAATACAGTAGACTCTGTCTCTTACTGCGGTAAAGTTGAGACCGGTAAAATTCTACCCCGAGTTGGTGTCAAATACTGAGTAAGAGTTTGTGAAATACAGTAGACTCTGTCTCTTACTGCGGTAAAGTTGAGACCGGTAAAATTCTACCCCGAGTTGGTGTCAAATACTGAGTAAGAGTTTGTGAAATACAGTAGACTCTGTCTCTTACTGCGGTAAAGTTGAGACTGGTAAAATTCTACCCAGAGTTGGTGTCAACTACTGAGTAAGAGTTTGTGAAATAAGTAGACTCTGTCTCTTACTGGAGCAAATTTGAGACCGGTAAAATTCTACCCCGGGTTTGTGTCAAATACTGAGAGTTTGTGAAATACAGTAGACTCAAATACCAAGTCTATTTGAGAATTCAGCTCAGAATATTGAGATGTGTTTTAAATACCTGAAGGAAGCTTGATGTTTGTGAATTCCATTTCTCTTCCGGACGGCCGTGCCATGTGTTCAGTATACTCAAACAAACCTACAACAATAATTCATACCCGTATAAAACATTTCTCAGAACGAACTATAAGAAAACAATGTCTGAATAGAAACCGGTCTCTCTTACCTTGCCATCATTGTATAAATTAGGATTGAATCTAACTGTATGATTACCGGTAGTTTCTAGATTCACAAGTGGTGGAGAATTTGGGTAATCATGAGGAAAATAGACGTCTAATATAAAACATCCGTTAGCGTACGGTGTATCAGACGGTCCCGTTATCAATACCTAGAAATATGAAATATAAAACATCCGTTAGCGTATGGTGTATCAGACGGTCCCGTTATCAATACCTGGAAATATGAAATATAAAACATCCGTTAGCGTACGGTGTATCAGACGGTCCCGTTATCAATACCTAGAAATATGAAATATAAAACATCCGTTAGCGTACGGTGTATCAGACGGTCCCGTTATCAATACCCGGAAATATGAAATATAAAACATCCGTTAGCGTACGGTGTATCAGACGGTCCCGTTATCAATACCTGGAAATATGAAATATAAAACATCCGTTAGCGTATGGTGTATCAGACGGTCCCGTTATCAATACCTAGAAATATGAAATACAAAACATCCGTTAGCGTATGGTGTATCAGACGGTCCCGTTATCAATACCTAGAAATATGAAATACAAAACATCCGTTAGCGTATGGTGTATCAGACGGTCCCGTTATCAATACCTAGAAATATGAAATATAAAACATCCGTTAGCGTACGGTGTATCAGACGGTCCCGTTATCAATACCTAGAAATATGAAATATAAAATATCCGTTAGCGTACGGTGTATCAGACGGTCCCGTTATCAATACCTGGAAATATGAAATACAAAACATAACCCTTCAAACACAATCAATAATAAATGTTTTGTAATTAAATTGACTTCGACATTGTTTGTCAATACAAATGAAGTCATAAAGACAAAATGAATAACTATCTGGCAGGAGTCGCTTCTTTCAGTTTAATCAGTGCAGTTTACAATATGGCTAGTATTGTCTAGTAGAGATTTGAATAGAGCATTTGATTAACAATCACCTCACAGCTGACTGGTCACCATACCTGAATAGTAACCACCACACTGACCAGACAAACATACAAACCATATAAATCAGTTGAGCTCAATGGTCTAGTGGTTAGGACTGAGGGCTGGCAAATGAGAGACCCAGGTTCAAATCCCACTGGGGGCTAGGGTTAGGGTTAGGAGCTAGGGTTAGGGTTATAACCGGACGAGCTAGGGTTAGGGTTTGGTAGGAGCTAGAGTTGGGGTTAGGACCGATTTTGGAAGGAAGGGCAGTGATCATATGATATTACAACGCCCATGAAAACCTCTTTTTCATACATCTTTAGATTTTAAGCTTGAATAATGATAGATTTGTATTTTACCTTCATTACGTCGAGTCTCTCCTCATCACATCTGACAAACACACTACTGCTAGCCGATAGAGGTAGTGATGTAGATAGAGTGACCGCTTCCTGCGCCAGACGCCTCGCTCTAGGTGCATTATTCACCTCTCCGGCCGCTATTATATTAGACTCATAATGATGTGGACATTTAAATCTAAACAAACTGTCTTCTTCTTCAATCATCTCAAACGTATCTACAAAATATACCCAGAAATATTACACATTTTTACAGGTTCTAAAAATGTTAAATACCACAAGAATCAGTTATCAATAATGTTCGAATTTACAATTTTAAATTGTTAAAGAGGTAAAAGAAAGAATCCTATGAAATGTTACAATACAGTTTCATTAGGAAAATCAGGATTAATTTGAATATATATCAAGTCATTGAAACTGAGTCAGTACTTAGCTTAGTAAATAACTCAGTACTTAGCTCAGTATTTAACTCAGTAATTAGTTCAGTATTTAACTCAGTAATTAGTTCAGTATTTAACTCAGTAATTAGTTCACTATTAAGTTCAGTATTTAGCTGAAGAGGCGGAGAGGAAACACTGACCGAACTGTAATTCTTTCATAGTCGACATGTAGAGATCATCGAGAGATTTATCTGCGTGTGAAGCTGTGGATTTGTGTGAGTGAGGTTTACTATCAACATTTGAATCTACAAAACAAAATACATTTCATAGAAACATGACAATACACATTCAGGGGAGTAGGGAGTTTAAGGGAGGGGAGTACAGAGTTCAGGGGAGGGGGGTGTTATAGACATACTGAGTGAATCCTGACGTAGTTTAAGCGTTGCTGTTTCTACTAAACTCGCTGATTTCTGTATCATACTGAGAGGGGGAGTAGGGAGTTTAGGGGAGGGGGAGAAGGGAGTTTAAGGGAGGGGGTGTTATACATACTAAGTGAATCCTGACGTAGTTTAAGCGTTGCTGTTTCTACTAAACTCGCTGATTTCTGTATGTCCGGTATCAATAAAGCTAATCCTTCACATTCATCATCTTCCTCTTTTGTTTGAGGTGTTTTACTGCTTTTACTGTTCGTCCTAAAAATACATTTCAAACTCACATTCAATAAATACCCCACCTATAGTTTATCAGCGGTATTAACCACCCAGACCCAGGCCTGCCAACTTCTGAAAAGTGCTATCAGTAACAAGTTGTGGGAAAATTTCATTGAAATTAATCAGTAATCAATGGTTTAGACACTCAGTAAGATCTTCCACATTTCTGTACACATCAAACAGATGATAATCAGGAACAGTTGTGTTTGTTTGATTCTTGAACTCACTTCAATCTACTGGCGTATGTATCGACACATGATTTCATCTTGGATAATAATGAACTGAGACAAGCAGATTCTACAGTTCCATCCTCTTTATCAATCGGCATCAATAATGGAACTAGTACTGGACAGATAGCGATTCCTCGTAGCAGTTCTAACAGTGCTTTATACAGCGGTACATGACGAGCCATATCTAATACTACAATATAGAAAATACACTTAGTCAATCAGTTTAACAGTGGATCCAGTTACATAGTTGTGTGAGTTCATCCAGATTCGCTACAGGATGAAATCGAATTATTTGATTTGCGATGAAACGAACCTGAATCATTTCTGAGATAAGATGAAATTGCTGGAACTAAACACGATTGACAGAGTAACTCGGGTAGGATTAACGGTAAACAATGTTTCTCCGTGTGACCGTCACAAGCGCTTGTTTCGGTTTCAAATAATTCTGGTACATTTCCACCAGGGTTTATGTAACTAGCTAAAACCTACAGTTCAATAGAAAATAAAACAGTCAATCAGTATTGAAATACCGTAGAGGGGGAGGGGGAGGGAGGAGAGGAGAGAGGGGAGGTAGGCGTAAGAGGGGAGGGAGGGGAGAGGGGAGGAGATGGGAGGGAGGAGAGGGAGTGGGAGAGGGGAAGGGTGTGGGAGAGGGAAAGGGTGTGGGAGAGGGGAGGGGAGCAGGAGAGGGAGCGGGAGGAGGGGGAAGGGGAGAGGGAGTGGGAGAGGGGAAGGGTGTGGGAGAGGGAAAGGGTGTGGGAGAGGGGAGGGGAGCAGGAGAGGGAGCGGGAGGAGGGGGAAGGGGAGAGGGAGTGGGAGAGAGGGATTTGATGGGTTGACTCTAACCTGCAGTTCAATAGAAAATAAAACAGTTAATCAGTATTGAAATACCGTAGAGGGGAGGGAGAGGGAGAGAGGGGAGGGAGGGGAGAGGGAGGGAGGAGATGAGGGGGAAGGAGAGGGAGGGGAGAGGGAGCAGTAGGGGAAGGGGAGAGAGGGGAGGGAGAGGGGAAGGCGAGGGAGAGGTTAAGGGAGAGGGAGGGGAAGGGGAGAGGGAGGGGAAGGGGAGAGAGGGAGGAGGAGAGGGGAGGGATTTGATGGGTTGACTCTAACCTGCAGTAAACACGTCACATGTTCCTCTTCACTTTTTTGTCTAAGTAAAGCCTGTTCCGCGTCCCAACTAGAAGTGAACGACCCAGTCCCGAATCCTGTTCCTTTCGCCCAGTAATGTTGTGATTTATCGTTTGTTGGTTTCTCCGTGGTAACGGTAGGTGTTTGCGACACCTGCATCGCGGCCATTATTATCTACAAACAATATAAACAACATTCAGTATTGATTTAGAAACGTATATTTTCACTTCCAGTTTTGCGGAGGAGATAAATCTAACCTCGTGATGGAATCCAGGTATAGATACTCTCGGAGCGTGATGACTCAGTACCGATAAACACGCTAATATCAGCTGAATAGCTCCGATATCTAACATCATTCTACGCAACAATACACCATCATCGGTCGTCAACGGCGACTGATCGAATAAACTCTTTAATACAGAGAACGGTAACGTGGGTAGCGAGCTAGCGACCGGTGACGTTAGGATATGACCTATAAATATATATCATATATCAGTTATCATCTGGTTTAATTCGATATATCAATATCATAAAATGGAACGGAGTATAATAAAGATGAATACCTCCGTCTCCGTCGTCTGTCACACCGAGAACTAATCGTAACAAACACTGAGCTTTCTTACGTTCCGTCAACAATACCTCGGCGTATCCCGGCAACCGTAGGAATAAACCGAACGCGACCAGTGAATGCGGAGGAATGCTGGGTAATGTGGTGTTTGATTGACGGTTAGAAGGTTGAGTTGAAGTCCCAGCAGTCGTCGACTCTATATCCTAGAAAATCAAATCAATCAATCAATCAATCAATCAATCAATCATCAATCAATCAATCAATCAATCAAGCAGCAGGTACTCAGAGTGTAATAGAAATAATTTCTTACCAGTTCAAAAATATCAGCTTCATATTCGACTGTGACCCAGTCATCTTTCATACCGAGTAGATTCATATCTCTAGCGCCCTCTGGTGGTCCGACTTGTCGAGTTATTTCCGGGTATAACAGAGGTAGATGTTCGGCGAGTAAAGCGAGACCTCCGATACTGGCGAACACGTGAAGAGCTGACGGAAAACTGCGAGTTTCGAGTAGAATTGATTCAGGAATATTTGTATCCTCCAAACATTCATCTACAAATCAATCAGCAATTTTATTCTTAAACCTTTTCATGATGAGATTTTTGAAAACTTCAAATAAAATTCTTAAACCGAATATTTTTGAAAGAATAAAAAGAAAAAGAATTTATCTAAACTTAATGATTTTTATACCTGTAAGATCAGCAGCAGCAGCAGCAGCAGCAGCAGCAGTAGATGATGAAGCTCCATTACTAGATGATGTTTTAGGTGTTGGTTTGATAACAAACTCAATGGATGATTGACCTTGAGGTAAACCACGTTCATGTAATAAAACTAACACTTGAGTTAATGTCATATCAGTCGGTAGAGCTTGACCTGGAAATAATGAAAATCATACAGTGAACTATTGATAGGTCGGATTGAACTATAGGGATAAAAGTATCGATAGGTACCTGGTATCAACGCATGATATATCGATAATGAAGTATTATTGGTCGAGAATAGATCATCTCTAGTAGCAGGGCGCCCTCTACGTGTCGGAGGTCTCTGCATTGTAGGCATGCTACCTCCGTGTTTATACAGATCACGTTTCTCTTTGGCAGACATTCCACTAGACTGTATTATACCTGTTAAACATCAAACACACATATATCACTGAGACTGAGTCATTGACTATCACTGAGACTCTGTCAGTATCTAATAACACAGATGTGAAATCTCATTGACAACTGACAGATTTAACTACCAGTCTCACTACAGATTAACTCTTACTGACACAACAGTGGAACTGTGGATCCTGTGGAATCTCTCCTCCCCCTCAGTGGAACTATGGATCCTGTGGTATCTCCACCCTCTCCCCTCCCCTTGGATCCTGTGGTATCTCCACCCACTTCCCTCCCGCTCAGTGGAACTGTTTATCCTGTGGTATCTCCCCTCCCCCTCAGTGGAACTGTTTATCCTGTGGTATCTCCCCTCCCCCTCAGTGGAACTGTTTATCCTGTGGTATCTCCCCTCCCCCTCAGTGGAACTGTTTATCCTGTGGTATCTCCCCTCCCGCTCAGTGGAACTGTTTATCCTGTGGTATCTCCCCTCCCCCTCAGTGGAACTGTTTATCCTGTGGTATCTCCCTCTCCCCTCCCCCTCAGTGAAACTGTTTATCCTGTGGTATCTCCCCTCCCCCTCAGTGGAACTGTTTATCCTGTGGTATCTCCCCTCCCCCTCAGTGGAACTGTTTATCCTGTGGTATCTCCCCTCCCCCTCAGTGGAACTGTTTATCCTGTGGTATCTCCCCTCCCCCTCAGTGGAACTGTTTATCCTGTGGTATCTCCCCTCCCCCTCAGTGGAACTGTTTATCCTGTGGTATCTCCCCTCCCCCTCAGTGGAACTGTTTATCCTGTGGTATCTCTCCTCCCCCTCAGTGGAACTGTTGATCCCATGTTCCCCCCTCAGTGGAACTGTCACTTACCGGAAGCGCTAGATATCTGATCTACGACTTCTATTCCTAGTTCACTCGCATCCTTCTTTTCATCTTTATCATCATCGTTATTATCGGATAATCTCGTAGAGTTAATGGATGCCGATGTATCAGCGATCATCTGAATAATATCAGCACATGTTGTCTGTAAACCGACTGTTATCACTTGATGTTTGTGGCCGGCTCCGAATTTCGGGTGATGAATTTGACTGATTCCGGACGGCCCTTTATGAAGCGGGACGCTCGATTTGAAAGCTAATTGTATTTTTTCATCTTCGAGAAGAACTTGTAGGAAAAGACGTCTGGTGAATCCTGATAACGGCAGACTATTGAATACTATCGCTGAACCTGTCAAATATATAAAACATCTCAATTATTCATACAGTTACAACTGTGAATTAGAAACAGACTCAAGGGTCAAGTCTCAATCGACTACTGTAGACTCAACCTGCTCGAGGCAGCTAGTTAATTCCCGGGCAGTTTGATGGCTGTTATCACAAGAAGGCAACTATCTCCACGGCAAACACAGTATTTAAACTCTATTAACTATAATCTAACTCAAAACTGTAGAAATCCCTGTTTAACAAAAATATGATTTATAATTCTGAGTAATATGTAATAGTAGCACCAGGGGGCGTTATACGTACCAGGTTGGGTTATACCCTGTTCTTTAACGACATTACACAGCACCTGCGCGAACAGATGCTGAGCTATTGAATGTCCGGCGGTAACGTTAGTGAAGAACGCGACCGTAGCCGTCTCTACCGCTGCCCTCTGTTGGCCGCTGAGTAGTTTATGAGAGTGGAATATAGGTGGCGTACATGTAGTAGATTGTAGAGGATTCGTACACAACATCGTCATCAAAACCGGCCAGAAAATATTAGCGTAATCGCTGACTAACCAATCCTTCATCACCGGTTCACGGGAAACATCAGATAGGAAATTCAATATGGCCGCTACTAAATCTACCGTTATACTAACTCCTTTATCTATAGAGAATTAAAGAATCAATTAATTCATTTCATTCGAAATAACATCGAAATACTAACTCCTTTATCTATAGAGAATTAAAGAATTAATTAATTCATTTCATACAAAATAACATTGAAATATAGATGTTCAGATGTATTTTTACCTGATGAAACTGAAGTGACTGAAACCGATCTTGTTTTACGTTTTAACGATTCAGTTTTTGCTGAATCAGTTTCAGCGATTGATTCGCTCATATAACCGAGCTGTCGCGTACAGAACTCCAGTAAACTCTGACACAATATCTCCGGGAATCCCGAATCTAATAACTGATGAATGGCGGCCTCTGATTGACACGCTACGGCTAACGTCATCAAATGACAGTCGTTCAGGACGATATTCCCGATATCGAACATCTCAGAGTTTGACGATGAATTTTGACAAGCTTCTTTAGAATCGTCGGTCATTGATTGTAGTTGGGCGTTGATGTCGTTAGATAACGGTGCTGGACCGTGTGTTAGACTGATTCCCATCCATTCCATCAGTAATGATAGATAGTAAGGTTGTATGTGACACATCGATGATATAACGCTGTCTACCGCTTGTTTTAATGTAGCGTTTTGTAAAACTGTCGACCATTCGTACATTGAACTGTAAATAATCATGTACAATAAATATCACCAGGGTTCGGTTTCATGTAGCTTAAATCAGTTAAGTTTGAATTGTTGTCCTCATTGAAAACATGAAGTAACCAATGGTGATTACACAAAAAATTTGAGTTAACTTATTTGTGAAACTGGGCCCGGAGGAAAAGGTTTACAGCGGACCTCTTAAACCCCTGCTCAAACCAGATTCGATAAATCTGATCATTCAACTCACTCAATTAACACTCTCAAGTCACACTAAACTGAGTTGAGTCTAATCTATATTTAACTTGCCTTTATTCAATCTTAATTTAAAGATTTGTTCCTTTTTCTAAGGAGAAAGTCTGAGATCTCACCTGAATAAATCTCTAGTAATCACGCCCTGTAGGTCGTAGGTAACCGGTAGTTCTTGACTTTGCCACAAGATGGCGGCGACGCAGTGAACGTGACTGGACGATGGATTAGGTAAACCCTCGTCTAACAGAGTGGAGTAAGGTGGAAGTGGAGTGGAATCTCTCGAGAACGATGTATTCCGCTGTAAGGCTTTACGCGCGTTGTCGCCGAGCCATTCCATTAAACACTGAACTCTAGTCGCTGTTCCCTCGTCCTGTGTCATTCCTAACTGATACAGTATATCTACAGTAGCCTCGTTAGAAATTCCATTCATTTTACCGTAAAGTGGAAGCATTGAATCTGACGCAACTGAAATAGAAATAATACAGTTAGGAAATTTATCATCGTATTAACACAGAAGGATCTTTTCTGAGATGTAGTTGAAACTCAGTTCTCATTTAGATTCGACTCTAAATCAGTTCATCGCTGATGTTTTTACTTTTCTTGTGTCAAATCCAATTGACAACTGTGAAACTGAACCCAGTCCCACAGTTGTGAGTTACTGTTAAAATCAGTTCATTTCCAAAGTTTTAACTCTTGAGTCAAATCCAATGGACAACCGTTGAACTGGATTGTAATAAATATTCATTCCTCTAGATCCAGTTCCACAACTCGGTTTAGATTTAACTGTTGAGTGGAATTTAGTTCATTTTCAATGTATTAACTCAGAGTGAACAGTGGAACAGTGGAACAGTGGAACAGTGGAACCGGCTGCAGGTAAACGTAGATCTAACTCATACCTGATTCAGATGATGGATTCCTCAGTAGATTATCGATCAATGTAAGTCCTGTTTGTGTAGAATGTAATCCTAGTTTTAGTAAAACGGTTTCTAGATGTGTAGAGAATGTATTGGCTACTGTAGATACGAGCATCGCGCTACACGTGTGTAACAGACTCGCGCTAGGAGCGGCACGTTCCGCAACCCGGTTACTCATCTCAACAGGCTGCATTAAACAATGATGTAACAATCGTAACCAACACATACTGAAAATACACAACAATCACATCAGTTAAATCACTAGCAAATTCAAATTCGTTTTTTTAAAAATTTCTACAACTTCAAACGATATGTACCTAGTTTTAGCGAGTTCGTCCGACGAGTTCGAACTGTTCCCATTGTTGTGTCTCATCGCCATTGACGACGAACTTAAATCGCCGAAAGCCGTGCTGCCTAGCAACATAATCTGAGATAATCCGAGAGTATTAGAATCTCTAGGTTTATGTAATCTCAGCGTAACGATACTAGCGACCTCGGGCCGGTGTAACTGTAGTTTGATTAGCATGAGACCGCTGGTGACTTGCGGAGGACAGATCGGTATAAAACTGATTCCATCTCGACTGATCTCTAGACTTACACTCGACGGACAAGCTACAAATAAAACACATCACACACTCAGTGAACAGTGACTGTATTATCAGTGCAGAATTGTCAATGAATTATCCTGCAGTAGATGATATTTCAAAGTTTAACATATCAATTTTGAGATTTATCTAAATCTGATCATCAGACAGACAGTTATCTGAAGATGGAAGATGAAACTATCTGATGATAACTTTGAAATATCATCAGATGCAGGATTATTCATTTTCTACCTCACTCATAATCATATGGTATAATTCAACAACATAAGAATGAATTTGAATGCGTGAGGTATGAGATACTTACTCGCTAATGAGGTTAAATGAGGTCTAATATGAACCTCCTTAAGCAGTACAGCACACGACAGTTGAATGTGTAAATCGACCCAGGCCTCGTCCGGGTAGAAATGATACGACCAGGCGGCGCTACGAGCTCGTCTGTGCGGTAAGAATGATTGGATTAATACGTCTGCTGGTCCGGCGCTCGGGTTGCTAGACGATATCGTACCTATAAATACAATACACGATACAATCACCATCCAGATCTACAGTTGTGTAAGATGAGAGTTTAAACCTTAGTAATGAACTAACTTTAACTGTTACGTCAAATTAAACTGAGACCTGTGGAACTGAGTCCAGAACTGTGGAACTGAGTCCAGAACTGTGGAACTGAGTCCAGAACTGTGGAACTGGCTCCAGAATTGTGGAACTGAGTCCAGAACTGTGGAACTGAGTCCAGAACTTAGATCTGAGTCCAGAACTGTGGAACTGAGTCCAGAACTGTGGAACTGAGTCCAGAACTGTGGAACTGAGTCCAGAACTGTGGAACTGAGTCCAGAACTTAGATCTGAGTCCAGTTACTAGTGAGTCCAGGGCATCAGTTCCACAGATGGTGGTAAACATTTGACTTGTGAATTGAAAGTGAACTAATTTTAACCCTTATTCGCTACTGTGGAACTGAAATATCTGAGATTCAACATGAATCAGTTTGTAAAGTGGGTTGTACTACTTACTTTGAGGAGCGAAGTTAGTGAGACCCTCTCCTGTATCATCGGTAGCTGAATTCTGTTGTTGCTGCTGTTGTTTGGAAGTAGTTGTTGGTTTAGTAGCGCACAGATACGGCATTATACCGGAGATAAAACTAGGAGTAGTACTAATCAACTGTTTACTACTCCACACCATATTATTACAGATTACTTCAATTCCTCCTGTAAAATAATCAATCAATCAGTCAGATAACCCGGTAACCAGTCCGCGAGCAAACAGGTGACCAGTCAACTTACCGAGCTCGATGAATGTCTCAAACGCAGGTTTACAATCCAACACTCCGACTAGTATCCATAGAAACGGTTCCGATAAATGACATCCGGTTTGTAGCCGCGAGTTTTGACTCGTGAAATAATCGAATATTGAACGAATGATTAATTTTAAATCAGTCGATTTACGATTTAAAGTGCTCAATATTTGAAATATACAATCACCGACGGAGATAGGATCTAATTCTGAGCACGCCTGTTGAGCGTTACACCCTAGCGACCCGGTTCCCATTAGTAACGCTATCGTGTTACTGTTACATCTGTTTAACGAATGAATTAAATCATTCATAATTTGACCGTGAGTCAGAATTATATCGGAGATCGTCGGTTCTTTTGTTTCCGTCTCCGGGCGATCGATATCGCTATAATGTGAACACGATCGTCGTGACGATATCTCGCATTTTTGTTCGTCCGTTTCCGCCGGTCCGAGCTGTGATTGGTTGATTTTACTCGAGTCGGTCATCGCCGATAACTCGACGCCGTTAGCTCCGCCCCCAGCCGTAGCCGCGGATACTAATGAAGCGATCGCATTGGCTCGACTGCTGCGATGCGGTAACGCGACTTGGATCAGAGAATTGACGAGTTTCAGTAAATTACAGACGAGAACATCTCGCGTGGCTTCACCCTGCATCACTCGAGCATCTCCTGGACATAACATCGACGCAAATAATCTACGAATGTAACAAATAATACACAGTGAAAATATACTGAAATTATTGAAATGAAGCGGAAATTATTGAAATTATCTATAATTATTGATTTGCTTATTTTAGAAATAAACAGTGATCACTTTAAAGAAATGAAGATATTGAAATAAATAAGATATACTGACCCTCCGAAGCATGATTTCGGGTTGACACTGTTCTCTAATGAACTATTACAGGTCACTCTCTCCTGACTCAGAATGTGCTGTTTAGTTAACGTACAGATTGAAGTGATCACACTAATAGCATTATTGATGTCGACTCCTTCAAAATCCTGTTCTAAAATGTGTTCTAGCAGTCGATACTGGGCGTCTAATGGACCCAAACCACATTGAAACGGTCCTCTGAAATCAATCAGTAAATCTCAGGGTTAAATTTGAGTTCATAGAAACTGATATCATGAATTAAACTCTATGACTTTTGAGTCCTTGTTTGACTCTATAGAAAGAACTGGTTAATTTCAAATCTCAACTGATATTATCCCTTACCTTTCAGCAGTCAATGTATAAACAAGTCTGAGTAAAAGTTCCCTGAGATGAGTTTCATTCTCTGTGGAACATCGTGCGTTTAATCTTAACAGGAAACTCTGGAACACTTGAGTCGTAGTCGGTCCAACCTTTAATACATTATCAATATTACAGTCACTCCCGATGACTCTAGAGTCAATAAACTACTAATTACTCAATAATCGAGAATGTAGATATTTTATACATTACCTGTGAAGTTTGATTTGTAGGAGTTGATCCCGATAAGAATTTAATGAGTACCGGAACCAGATAACTGTCGGCCATGATAACAGACGCCATAGGTCTATCAGACGGGTCCTGACACCTGGTGTTCGTTAACCATGTCAGAGCCTGAAACGCTAGAGTCCACGTTCTTACCGAGATATTCGGGACGATCGTCAGCGTGTGAAATAATGAATTAACGGCGACTGGAGTTAAAGGAATTAACGGAATTCGACTTGAATCGAACGTTATTTCCTCACAGTTACTGTCATCATTCATAGTTAACCACAGCGAGAGGAGAGTATCTAAATCTACTCTATACGTCGGTAACTGTAGAACCAAGTGATTAAAACAAGTACTTAACATTTCATACGACGATATCTGACTCTGAAATTAAATAAACACAATACATTATACTTAATACTGTACATAGAAATATACATTTTTCATGTGTCCTCAATAATTGAAGGGGACATAATCGGCATATTCCTTAACCCGGTTTCATAGACTCAAAGTAACCACTAGTGGTCTCAGGATTCCTCAGTGGTCTCAGGATTCCTGAGGGTCTCTTTGATTCTAATACGAACCTCATGAGTTGCATTGAACAATCCAGCATCATTTATCTGTTCATCATCTGTAACTGTTGACGACTGATAATACATCGATTCTACCGCACTCGGTAACCCAGGTAACGGAGACAATAACGCATTGTTGAATATTTCGACCTCCATCGATATCATCATTTTCAGCCGGAGTTCGGTGGTTAATTCAATACCGAACTCCAACCTTGAATCCATAGCGATAGAAGTACCTGAACTGTTCGCTCCAGAAATACGGTTTATCAGTAAATGATCGGCGATACTTTTCTTCAGTCGATTTAAACGATCGATTTTAGTTTGTTGCGTCTCACATTTTTCAGCTCTGAAAATAGAATTGAAATTATAACTGGTAAGCCGATATTTCAAGCAGAGACGCAGGGTCATAGATAGTGGAACTGGGATCTCGTGGATTGTGGAACCGAAGTCTCCTGGATTGTGGAAGTGGAATTATTTTTACTCACTGTATATTAAGTGCGTTCTCGTTGATGATTTTAGAGACGCCCGACGTTGATTGAACGACGTTCATTATTGGGTAGTTGTTATTGACGACAGACGCTGCTGTATTTTCATCCGTTAACAGTATATCCATTAACTGATAACCGGAGGAAGCAGATGGCTCCTCCGACACCGGAGTCACCCCAGTCATCTGCTCCAACACCGGAGCAACCCCAGTCATCTCCTCCAACACCGGAGCCACCCCTGCCATCTCCTCCAACTGCGAGTTGTCTCCGGAGTGATTATTTTCCGCTGAACTATTCTCCTCGCTGTTGTTACCTTGACCTCCTCCGATACTGTCGTCTGTCTCCGATAGCGACGCCGTGATATCATCGTCTGTTATCACGTCACTAACGGTTACCATCGGATACAGACGCTCACCTACAATCAATCGTTAATCATTAATTCATATAGTTGATTTTAATCGTGGATTAGAATTAAACCGGCGTCAATAAATAAACTTACTCTCTAGTATATCTAGTAGTAGACAGGTAACTGAGTGTACGGCCCACGGTCCGCCCCAAGCGTTACCAGTATTACTGTGTTCAATACTAGAACACAACATTATAAACTGTTCCAACTGATCTTGAGTCATCGCTTCAGAGAGTGAAATAGCAGGACGCGTTGTACTGACTATACGTGCCAGAACCTACAATATATCATCATTATACACGTGTGTATCAGCAGCCATAACACTAACAACATTGGGTTTTTATGAGGTAGGGTTAAATCATTTAAACATTACAAGATTTGATGAGTAATAATATTACTTGGAGGGGTCCATTGAGGGAGAGGGGTTACTGGTATTCGTTGGAGGGTTCAGATGAAAATGAAATAGATATTGTATCAAACTAGGAGGCGGAGTTATTGAAATAATGATTGACACTTACTTTACATGTAATCAGGAATAAGTCTGTACTACAAGTGAAATCCATGGATAGAAGTAAAGAGACTAAACCTCTAACGACCGGGATACATCTGTCACGTGGTAACACAATCACTGTATCTGTATCAATATCACATAATGAATCCTTATCTCCGTTTGTGAGATTCCCTGAATTCATGTCTTTCGGTATTTTACGTAGAATCTCCGCGTCTGTTCGTCTGATGTGCATTATATCTTTAAAATGCTGCAAATAATCAATAGAAATTTGAAAATCTGGGATCAGTATTAAAACTAACATTTTATAAAATACAATACTGGGGCCAATTAGTCAAAAAGGTTGGCTAGAGTTAACCAGTGGATAGTTGACATAGTGACAATTAAAAGTTCATTTTTACTATGCTCATCTTTAACCAACTTTTGAGCAACTGGCCCCGGATCTGCGATAACTTTGGAATGAAATACTGAAATAACCAATGAAATTCCACATAAAATCAGGGTCTGGTTTCATGAAAAAGTTGAAGTCGCAAGTTTTTGGTGTAATTGCTGTTGGTCTCATTCATGTTTACAATGAGGACAACGATTTAAAGCTGAAACCCTGGACCTGGTTCCACTACTATTCTCAATCAGAAACAGAATTACGAGATTCTTACCTTTGATGTATATTGTTTGAGTTGTTTTTTAAACAGATGTTCCTGTTGTTTCATGATCACCTCGGTCTCTTTACTCAGAGAAGACCCGACGAGTTTCTCTTTCTGTGTGTTGAAGAATATTTTCTTTGCTTGTTGTAAATCGAGAAGTTGTTGTTTATGATGCATTAGTCGTTTGTGAAGTTTACGTCGATACATTTTAGTCGATGACTTCGCGTTTGATTTACTGTTATGAATCGCGGAATCACCGAGCAGGAAATCCCAGTGATTGTTGCCCGGTTGCGCGTCGTTGCTACGGTGATTATTACCGGTTTTTTTACCGTCGCCGTCCGAGTCGGTGTTATTGTTGTTGAGGGTAAGGTCGAGTGTTTTGGTGAGGAACACCAGCAGACGACTGATTAACGGTAAATCTATAGCTGCTGAAATTTAAAATACTCCCGTAGTGATTACCATAGAAACTAAATCAAATTCCTAATAATCTCAACAGTTGTTTCAATAATATTTAAACAAAATGCCCCAGCTCCACAGCTGTGGGTTGATAATTGATGAGTTGTCATAGCGATGTATCATACTTACACATTGATTGTTGACCGTTTGACCGGTGTCCAGTGTGACCAGTAGTGGACAGCGGTACGAGTAATCTCGCTAACAGTGATAATAAACTCTGTAGTATTCGACTAGCGTTGCTGCACATCAGTGATTTCTGTCCAAGAGTCGTCAATAACACAAACACTCTATAAAATAATACACATTCAAATAAACAATCTTTACTTCAGGATCCAGTCTAAACTTCAGGATCCAATCTAAACTTCAGGATCCAGTCTTAACTTCAGGATCCAGTCTTAACTTCAGGATCCAATCTTAACTTCAGGATCCAGTCTTAACTTCAGGATCCAGTCTTAACTTCAGGATCCAATCTTATCTTCAGGATCCAGTCTAAACTTCAGGATCCAGTCTAAACTTCAGGATCCAGTCTAAACTTCAGGATCCAATCTTATCTTCAGGATCCAATCTAAACTTCAGGATCCAATCAAAACTTCAGGATCCAGTCTTAACTTCAGGATCCAATCTTAACTTCAGGATCCAGTCTAAACTTCAGGATCCAGTCTTAACTTCAGGATCCAATCTAAACTTCAGGATCCAATCAAAACTTCAGGATCCAGTCTTAACTTCAGGATCCAATCTTAACTTCAGGATCCAGTCTAAACTTCAGGATCCAGTCTTAACTTCAGGATCCAATCTAAACTTCAGGATCCAATCAAAACTTCAGGATCCAGTCTTAACTTCAGGATCCAATCTTAACTTCAGGATCCAATCTAAACTTCAGGATCCAATCTAAATTCAGGATCCAATCTAAACTTCAGGATCCAGTCTTAACTTCAGGATCCAGTCTTAACTTCAGGATCCAGTCTTAACTTCAGGATCCAGTCTAAACTTCAGGATCCAATCTTAACTTCAGGATCCAATCTAAACTTCAGGACCCAATCTTAACTTCAGGATCCAGTCTAAACTTCAGGATCCAGTCTTAACTTCAGGATCCAGTCTAAACTTCAGGATCCAATCTTAACTTCAGGATCCAATCTAAACTTCAGGACCCAATCTAAACTTCAGGATCCAATCTAAACTTCAGGATCCAATCTAAACTTCAGGATCCAATCTAAACTTCAGGATCCAGTCTAAACTTCAGGATCCAATCTTAACTTCAGGATCCAATCTAAACTTCAGGACCCAATCTTAACTTCAGGATCCAATCTAAACTTCAGGATCCAATCTAAACTTCAGGACCCAGTTCTAAAGTTTCCAGTTAAAGTTTCACAGGATGCAGCAATCACAATAATCAGGACCCAGTTCCACAGTTGTGAGTTAACTCTGAGTTATAGTTAGTTCATTTTCAATGAGTTAGCTCTAAGTCAAATCTTAACTCTTAGGTTTAGAGTCTAACAAGATCTTAGTTCCATAGATCATCTAACAATTTAACACCAGTCTAAAGATTTAAGATCACTTTTGGACTGAAATCATGACGTTGAAACTGGACCTGGAATTTTTAGAACAAGTTCTCGACATAGATAGATGTAACGTACCTTTCTTGAGGAATAATTCGTACTTGATGCGAGCCGAATAAATCATTGATAGCATTACCGAGGAAATCTCCCCACCACGGCTGCCGCCCACACATTCTAACCAGTAACATACCGCCGGTAAGCTGCATGTGTTTAGTTCCGTGGATACAGAGATTTTGGAAGAGAGTTTGACAGACGTTAGGATCGAACAGTGAATAAAGCGATGCCGGTAGATTAGGTATCGCGGTAGATGCAGCTGTCATACTCAATAATGACTTCAACAGATACTCGGATAAAACTCTCAGTTTGTCTAACGACGCTTGTTTTAGAGCTATTTCCGAGTCATCCGATGCGTTAGTTCCGTCGATACCCAGCGATCTCTGTAATCTATTTACAGCTTTCTGAGCGAGATTCAGCTGCAGCTGCAGCTGCGAACAGTCGTTATACGTCTGCACTACTTTCTGATCACCGGGACGTTTTATATTACTGTTCCATTTAGTTTGAACGGACTGATTTACAGACTGATCCAATCCTTTTAATAGTGATTCCAATCTGTGTCTGGCGAGACTATATCTACACAGAATATCCTCCTGCAGTGATAGCAACACGCTCATATGCGACATTATCGCCGGTCTCGTCACTGTAGAGGGAGCCACCGGTACCGTTTCCCCGTCCAGTCCTTGCATTCCTAACATTCCATTGTCGTGTTCCCACGGCAATATGAACGTGTGACCGTAGAATGAACCAATCGGGATGCGGGATCGAGTTGTACTGGCGCCATAGCGACCAATTGTTGTCATCTACAAAAGAATGGTTTAATTGGAAACTTATTTACAAAATCAACGATGAGTTTAATTTTACAGTACACTCCGCTTGAGTCTGATCTTTCTAGATAAAATTTGTCAGAATCGAGAATGATATTCGAGTCTGATGGTTTATGCCATCAGTTAGAGGGGTAGAAAAATTCCTATTTTCTCTGAGCTCAACCCAATACCTCCTGAGTTTACCAGGCAGGGAAACCAATTTCCCCATTCACTAATTCCTTGAGTTTCCCTGAATTCCTTGTAAATCTTTCTGATACCCAGTTTTCCAGTGCCCCCCACCCTCCATCAGGCTGAGCGAAATCTACTGAAACCGAGTGACAATTAAAGAAACAAACCTTTAAATATCTGCAGATCGGAGCCGGTGTTAAATCATTCATGACTAGAGGGCGCAGTCCGATATCTGAAGCTACGATCAGTCGTCTGCCATCGATCTCTTCTCCTCTCTCCCAAACATCAATAGATAACGAAGCTAAATCATTGCACGTAGGAATGAGAATATCAGTGAGTAGAATAGATTTACCGAAATCTAAAACTACAAAACGTCGCGCTCCAGAATGCATTCTCTCTACGACCAGTACGTGAGGGGGCGGGGGTTGTAGAATAGTCTGCGATTGAGATATAGATGGCACCACCGGTACGCTAACAGGCGTCGATTTCTCGATCTTATTACTGCCAGTCTGAAATATCAATCAATAATATCAATTAATGACCCATCAATCAACAATGACCTGTCAATCAAACACAGATTGATCTAAGTTCCCCTCGTGGTGTGGAACTAACCTTGATCATTTTAACTTTAGCCCCGAGCGGGTCGAGGTCAGGATTGTAACCTTCGTTAGGCGGAGTCATCGGAGGAGTCATAAATAGCGGAGTCGTTTTTGGAGTCGGAGGGAATAGTTCCGATGAACTACCGTAGCTGTATTGTAATACAGGTGGCGCTGGTGTTTGAGAACTCTCCGCTAGTTTCTGTTCTAATTTTGCTTTCTGCGCCTGGAAACATTCAACAATGAAATCAGTTTGAATCATTTGAATATTCTACGTATAATTAATTTCAACGAGAAAGTAAATTATGTAAAATTATTTTGACTACATGAAATGTAATATGAAAATTAAATGTTAATGTACAATGAGGGAGACTAGGGGGGAGGGGAGGATCAGTTTGGGGGGAGGGGGATCAGTTCAGAGGGAGGGGATTCTATCTGTAGATATCTATTCTAAAGTGTCAGTTGTTAATTGTTGTGAAAGGTATCAAGCTGGTATTTGGTATCCAGAAAACAGATACTGAGTATCAATAGCTGTTTGTATGTAATATATAAACTCCATTATAGGAATTCATCGATCTAAAGGTCCGTAGTTTAACTGATTCACAAGTTTATCATCACATTTCAAACCCCTTTGTGTCCTGACAATGCAATTCTTGGCTAGGAAGTCACACTTGGTCACACACCAATCAGCTAGGGTTAGGGTTAGAGGAACTCCTTACTGGGGACACCACTGGTTGCCCAATGCTGGATGTTCACCAACCAGCTAGGGTTAGGGTTAGGGTTAGGATCAGAGGAACTCCTGACTGGGGACACCAATTGGTTGCCCAATGCTGGACATACACCAGGCATTCAGTCAGTCTCGCCAGTGAGGTGGTGTCACACCTGGTAAACTCTATTGTGTCTATAGGAGTGCAATCACCCATAGTAGTACAGATCAACTCAATTCATAGATTACCAAGAATTATTCAAATTGGACAGTAGAAATGATTTCATAATAATTATCATAATAATCATTATATATAGGATATAATCATATAGTATTAGAATTTAAAACCTACCAAAGTAAACAAAAGTTTGCTCTTCAAAGACTTGTCGCCGGGCCCGAGTTTTTTCTGAAGAGAAACGCAGTATAATTTGTTCTAATCGGGGATTCAAATATAACATTAAGAGAATTCACACACAGAGGGGGGAGGGGGAGGGGGGTGTTGTTAGAGGGGGGTGTGAGTGAGTCAGAGAGATAGAGGGGGGGCGGCTGGTAGAACAGAGACTGTATGAGCTAGAAATGAGTGACGCCAACTAAAACATGGTACACAGAAAATGATATGATACAAACTAAACCCCCACACCCCATCCCTTCTCGCTAAACCCCCTATCCCTTCTCGCTAAACCCCCCTCTTCCTCCATCCCTTCTCCCTAAACCCCCCTCTTCCTCCCTCCCCCTAAAACAAAATCACAAACGATGCCTCGTACACAGATAACAGTTACACTCATAATCACCGATTGTTTATTCTTAGTTACCTGTAATTTCAGTAATTGTTGTTGTTTATTTTGTAACAGTTGTAATTGTTGTTCGGCAGACGCCATCGCCGATGACAACGACGCTAACGCTACACCGGTCGCCGAGGGAACGGTTGCCGCGAGACCTTCACCGAAATTTACGGAACTCTGTAAACTGGGGTGAGTTACGTTGGAGAAAATATTGATTCCTAAAAAAACAACAAACATCGAATATAAATAGATCGAATCATGTGACGGATTGTTTGTTGCTATAGTAACACGTACCGGTATCCATACGTTCCATTCTAGTTCCATCACTCGTAGCGTGACACGTAAAATGTAACGGTTCTACCTCCAGTAAACCAAACATCTGTTCCGTTATAAACTGCTGTTCTGTATTCTGATTGGCTGCTTTCTGTTTATCAGTGTTAATCAGCGCGAGCAGATCGTTAAAATCTGTATCGTCGTTGGGTAACGTAGATCCATTCGAGTTACCATGGTTACCGTTATTATTGTTACCGTTGCCGGGTATGTTATTGTTGTTAGAAGCGACGATGGATGAGTACGTGTGAGGAGAGTTCGATGATTGAACGATCATCGATTGAGGCGGTTCCGTATCGAACAACTCCGGATCAAACGGAGTTCCGTATAATCCATATCTGTTAAATATATATATCAACATTACAGAAATATCTTAATGAAATACTCAGAGTCAGTATTGTGGTGATAATTCAGTATTGCTGATGATGACTATTAAGATAAAGTCGAAATAAACTAATATCTGATTGTAACCGTACCTGGATTTAAGTAGGCTATATAACGGTGATATTTTACTGCTGTATTGTTGAGATAACTGTGAAAGTAGTTCCACGCATTTGATTCCTACATTGTTGATATCCATACACTTAACGCGATCTAACAGAGTGAAATACCAGTGAAGCGCCCCGGCTGATTGAGCCGTTACTATCAGCGGTAAACAGTCTAATAACGCTTCTAACAAGTTCAGATTGAAGTTCGGAGCTAAATCTACGTCGCTGACGTTCTTACAATATCTGAAAATAAATCAATCATCAAATCAGATTCACTCATAATTATGAAGATGAAATTCTACGGGAGAATTGTGTGGAATTACTGAGATACTTACTCCATGCAGATAGCGAACAATCGAGCACATTTATGAGCTATAGTTCGATTACTTTGTAAGAAACAACTTTTAACCAATTCCTTCAAATGTGACAAAACGCTTAAAACCAAACAACCTTCATTCGCGCTGAAATAAATAATTCATCGATGTTTCATTCAACAGATTTTTACTCTTCACATATTTCGAGATCATGAACCAGTTCCACAGTTCTGGAACCAGTTCAACAGTTCTGGATCCAGTTCAACAGTTCTGGATCCAGTTCCACAGTTCTGTAACCAGTTCAACAGATCTGGATCCAGTTCCACAGTTGATGCTTAAGTTTGATTATGGATTAAGAATTAGTTTATTTCCAATGTTCTGAAACTCTAGAATCAAATTTTTACCAGAACTGTGGAACTGGGTTCGAATGACCCATTTTCTGTGGATCCTGTGCACGTGAATGTTACCTGAGTTTAGGTTCATTAATTTGAACCGACGTCACCCAGCACAGAATATCTAACGCTAAACTTTGTTTCTGTTCGATGAAAGTTTTCTCGGAGTCTGTTGAGAATATTGTCGTCACGAGTTGTTCATGGAATGAAGTTTGTGCCACCATCATCGCTCGCTGTAACCTGTAAATATTATCAATAATTCATGAGATACTAATTCCTCTCACGTTTGTCGCTGAATTCCTTTCTTGGTTAAAAGTAGTTCTGATTGAACTAAATAAAGCTAAGGAACAATTATTTGACTATTTCAAACTCATTGAAGATAAAAAATTAATTTCAACTTTAGAGAATTGAATGTTAACAGGATCCGGTTGAATGACCAGTTTTTTTAAACACCTCAACCCGCTAAGCGCCACGCAAGGCATTATAAGCGGGTTCGATGTTTCTTTTTCCCAAAGAACCATTCAACCAAGAAACTCAGTCGCTGCCACGGTTTGAACCCATTAACCCTGGATTGAGGAGACCAGTGACCGGCGGTTTAAACCACTCGGCCACTGCACCTCTATAAAGTTGATCATCAGTTGATTATAACAACAAATCCCTCAGTAAAAACTTATAAATTTCATTCCATCTTCGAACAAATCAAATCATCATGTAATTAATTCGTACCTATCTTTAGGGATCGATGTTTTCCGTGATTTTCTAACGGTTATCGATATTTCCGTGATACAATCGCAACCTTTCAGAGAATCGGGACAAACTTTCGGCATCGTAGACGCCATCGGCTGACTGGTCGACGATTGACCACCGGTCAAGTGAAACTGGTCGAATAAACTGATTTTCTTCTTCGGTTTATCGGTCGATGAACCGTGTGAAATTTTCACTTTCTCTTTGACGACTGGTTCCGACTAAAATAGAAACTTATTTCTGAAACAAATGTTCTATCAGATTGACTAGAGTCGAACTGGTGCTGAATTCTAATCCAAATGATGAGTTACTTACTAAAAAAAATAGAATTACAAAATACAAATTTGAGACTCAAAAATACATGACTACAGACTTCAGTTGTGACGACTGATTTGATGATAACTTCTCAAATTACGACATAAAAAAGTTTGACAGTAAAATCATGATGTAGCACATTATTACATTACATATGTTTGTAATCTATCATTTCTATTCACATTATCTACATCGGAATTAATTATGATGAGAGTTCCCCATTTGTTAATGATAATGAATGATATCAGATATATAGAAAATTTAAAAACAAGAATTTATTTCTTAAATCTAAAATATATAGAATACACGTCAGGTGGGCACATGTGAGTCCCCCATTTGTTAATGAAAATGAATGATATTAGATACCGAGTATATAGAATTTTTACCTGCGCGCTGTTTTTAGCTTTCATCTCTTCGTCCGTAAGTAAAGCCTTGATGTGAATCAGGAAAGATTTCGTTTTAACTTTCATTAAAGCTGAACTGGTTAAAGTGATTAACCCTCCGCTAGCCGATAGGTCGATATAGTTACCCATCTCGACCGGTCCGCACAGAATCTCCGCGTTGTGTTTCTGTAAGAATTCCGTGTCCCACACCGGATTGTGACGCTGCACTTTCTTCTTTCCGTTGGTATGGTTACCGTTGAGTTTGCGCTGCTCGTCCGTCGCGCCGGTTTCCGCGGCGATATCGGATGAATTGTTGAATCGAGGATTCTGGTCCGATTGACGACCGATGTTCGTGATGTTTTGTTTAAGAAGAGTGACTTGTATTTTGGATGCGTTGAGAACCATCGGATGAAGCGTGAATCTGATATCGATGTGACCTACGCACGTAGGACGAGGTAAAACTAATTCAATCAGATGTTCGTCCCAACTTGTACTGTAAATATATCAATGAACATCAAATTAGGATTTGATGAAGCAAAATTAAATTCAGTTTCTTCATTAAATCAGTAAAGGGATCATTCATTTATTACGTACGCATAAAATTTAACTATTCCAACCCCCTCCCCCTCTGTACGCAGAATGGGCCATTTTTTCATATACATTAAGCATTACAGTACGCAATTGCACTGACCGCCTCCCCCCTCCCCCTAATTGCTACGTTATAAATGAATGATCCCAATGAATATTGAGAATGTACCTATCAGTTTGTAATCTCCACGTTCTCGTATGTTGTGTTGCTTCTCCTTGTTGTTGTAAATGTTGTGGATGTCTACGTTGTTGTTGTTCTTGTTGTATCTCGCTCCAGCACTGCGGAAGAGTCGCCGAGAACCGAGGCAGTAGATTCTCGTATAGAGTCAGCTCGTGAAGCTGTGATAGCGTTTCTATAGTGATCGGCTGTTTTACCAACAATGAATCTATCAAATACAACATCATATCATTATCAAACGTTGTCCGAGATATTATCTGAACAGTGATAGTTTGAAAGGGGGATATTTTGGAAGTGATAGTTTAACAGTGACAATTTAAGGGTGATATCTTAAGAATGATATTTAGTGAGATTGATACTTACTGGATATACTGATATCCTCTTGTAATGAATCATGTACAGTATCAGTTGATATAACTGATGGTATTGTTCCGGTGATGCTGTTTAGTTTAACCGGTGAACCACTCACGTTGTGTTCACACGTTACGCAACTTTCATCTCCTTTTACCGTTAACTGATAGAAATATAGACTCCCAGTTTCTGTACATGTACATAACCTATCCATACCTACAATACAAACATGTACATGGAGTGCAATATCTCAATAGACCTCGCATGACCACAGTTCAACAGTTGTGAACCGAGTTCATTCATCAAGAAATAAATTGATTTCAACTAACTCATTAATCACAGTTACTGTGGAACTGGATACTGAGGTAAGAGTTAACTCTAACTCACAACTGTGGAACTGGATACTGAGGTAAGAGTTAACTCTAACTCACAACTGTGTAACTGGATACTGAGATAAGAATTAACTCTAACTCACAACTGTGGGACTGGATACTGAGGAAAGAGTTAACTCTAAACTCACAACTGTGGAACTGGATACTGAGGTAAGAGTTAACTCTAACTCACAACTGTAGAACTGGATACTGAGGTAAGAGTTAACTCTAACTCACAACTGTGGAACTGGATACTGAGGTAAGAGTTAACTCTAACTCACAACTGTGGAACTGGATCCTGAGTTCACAGTTAACTCTAACTCACAACTGCACAACTGGATCCTGAGTTCAGAGTTAATTCTTTTCTCAGAACTGCAAAACTTGGTCCAGGATTCTTCAAGAGTTTGATGATCTTTTTATGCTATTAAAACTCAAGCTGGTCCAGCAGCAGCAGTTTAGATACGTAACAGTTTATGACTTCAGTAGCTGATAAGGGGTCAGAATCAATAAATATTCAAACAGACAGTGAGTCATTGATTGGAAACAAATTTCTAGGACTTCATCGAGGAATCATACATGAATGTTGAATGAGTTGAAGGTCGTGTGGAGGTAGGTTAACACTACTTACCGGTACAGAACGTTGCAGATTTGAAACGTTCATTCTGTTCCGTGCGATCGATTTCAACGATTAATTTAAACGAATCCAATCTATGAATGTTCAGTTTGCCGGAGTTTGTTATAGTAACAATGATTCCTAATATCTCATCACTGTTCGGATTAGACAATGAGTTTAACTGACTCTCCTCTTCCTCCGGGGTCGTTAACGCATCCAACGGCAACAACAACAATGATTTAATAGCGTCGTGGTAACAGTCGATAGTAAACGTACGAACTGGTTGCGGGCAGACGGACACGACATCCGAATCAAACGACAATCGATAAACCAATAGAAATCCACCGCTATCACCGGCGGCAGCAGCAGCGCCACCTATATCACTATCATCAGACAGACGCACTCGTTTATAACCACCACCATTATGAGCATCTTCACGATTACGCGCAGCTGCAGCTGAATCCGCCCCCGATGCAGATGCAGTTTCAGTATCTGATGACCCAACTGCTGTATCTGGACCAGTTGTTGCAGCTGACGTATCTACACCTGCTGACGTTGAAGCAGTAGCTGATATATCGGTAGCTGCAGCTGATATATCAGTAGCTGTCGATGTTGAAGCGATATTCTCATATTCACTGATAACACGAGGTGATAAAACTACTATTATATGTTTCTTATCTAAACTCAAAGAGATTGAATTAATAATTAAATCATCTTGTCGACATATTTCAGGCATCTCCATACATTGAACGGTTGTATTGAGTTGAGTAGCTGATGAACTGCAGCTGTTAGTGCTGGTACTACTAGGATTGATCTGCTGGTGCTGTTTGATGTGTTTTTGCGGAGGTGTTGTAGATGTTTTCTCCTCTGGGAACACATCGACTCCGTTTATATCACAATCCGAATCGTAATCTAACTCAACCATATGAATTATATCCGAGATTAGATTCTTACTCTGCTCGATTTTAGTCGAAGTTGTGGATGTTTTTTGAATATCGGTTTCCTTCGTACGTTTTAAAGCCGTTATATTATGTACTAATAGATAGGGTAGAAACGAAGCCGTCTGCTGCGACGTCTCGTAATCCGTTACTTGGACTTTATTCGACGAAATGATTTCTAATTCGGTGCTCAAAGCTTCGTTCACTTTATTCATCAATTGAACGTCTTTACTCTCGTCAGAATTTACCGAACGTTTGATGTTGACTCCGCTGATTAGAGCGGGGTTACACGTACTATTACTAGCTATAAGACTCTGAGACGAAGGAGTACCGGCGATACAGAGTGACGTCACTTGAATATCACGAGAAGGTCTACAACGTTTGTGTTCTGAAATATCACAAATTTTATCTCATAATTTATACAGTATTTTGCCGAGTCTATCAGCTATTTAATAATGGACAAATACCACGGTAAAAATATAATTTCAATCGACCTGTTTTACTTTAACTAATGTTTGATAAACTGCAGGGCTGGGTTTCATAAATGTGGAAGAAAAATAGTCCCTGGGAACATTTTGAAAATTTATCAGTTATAACCACGGTTTTTCATTGTAACTATGGTGGTTGTCACCCAAATTGAGGATTTACCCCAGCGCGATGAACTTACTTTTTGTAGGATCTTCAGAAGAATGAAGCGGAATTTCTAAAACTTCAATAGATTCAGAAACAATATCTTCATCGACCGTCAAATCGCTGCTTGTTGTTTTACTAAAAAACAATTCAGAAATAAATAAAATCAATTATTCATTTGTCGGGTTCCTCCGGGTTCAGTTTCACGTTAAACTAAGAACTGCGGATTAATCTCAGAGAGATACTAACCGTTGTTCCTGAGAGGTCCACGCCGATTTCAGCGGTTTTTTCATGTAAGTATCGTCGTAAACAGTGCCCCCTGGTGACGAACCAGTTTTAACCGCTATCGGTGAATCATACGGATCGATATTAAACACTGCATGTTTCTGAAAAACAAACCATCAAAAAAATTCATCGTAACATCTCTTTAGATTAGAAAGCTTTTCATTAAGGGTAGCTTGGAATGTTCATTTTTGGCAGTGGTTCATTTCTGACCTCCATCTCATCATGATTGGGCAAACCCTCGAGTTATTGTTTTATGAATAACTTACTTTCAACTGTTTGCTGACGTCCCAAACAACGACATTTCCGTATAAAGTTGAAGTAGCGATGAAATCATCACAGGAACTCGTGCTTATACACTCAATCTGTCAGAATAAATTTGTATCAGGAGTCATCTTAATTATCTCATTTTCAATATCTCAACAAATGGAATCCAGGGGCCAATTGCATAGTCACGGCTTAGATTTAAGACTGGTCTAAGACCAACTAAGTTCTATACTCGATCTAACAACTTAAGATCAGTCTTAAGATTTAAGACCACTTTTGGACTTAAGTCACGACTGCGCAACTGGGCCCTGGAAACTGTTTATAGACTTACTTTATCAGTTTTTTTGCCGTGTAACATTGCTGGTTCGGTAGCGTAGGTAACCGATAGAGGAACGTTCTGAGTGTATTCACCCTTAACGAACGGACAGATTGGAGAATGTCTCTCGTGTTCGGACCAAGGTTCATCGGTCGGCTCCCAACATACTAAACATACGCTACACGTAAAACACATAGCTCGATCGTCACCGGTTCCGTTCGGCTGGTGATAGAATCCGGCTTGTCCCATCGGTTCAGGTAAAGCCCATCTGTAATCATACAATCACAGTTTTAATTTGATTGATCAGTGCACAGTCACTGTCTGTACAGCAGAGACAGCACCGTGCTAATGGAAGGAGACTCCCCTCTGACCCCCAAAATTAGACCAATGGAATTTTCTCTCTGCCCCCCCCCCCACACAAAGGAATTTTCAAAAATCTTATGAATTGGAAACAAATATGATTTTTTACTATTACTCAGTTCCCCCTCAGTTTGGTCTCAATACTTTTATCATTTTCACGCATTCTATTTCATCATTCATTGATTACGTTGACAAAACTAGAATTCAACTTTAACAACAAAGAATTAGAGATAATCATCGATAATCTCTCAAAAATACATCATCAGAAAAACCAGCGATTGAAGATCTTAAAATGACATCTTTATCTTAAAACTTTCACATTTAGTTTAATGTAGTTTATTTTTACGATGTTTGGAGGAGAGACAGAATTCAGCAGGATACGACTTACTTGTAAGACATGTGAGGCCATTTAGAGAATGTATCAGCTCGAGCAGCCTCTGAATACATGAGAGTTCTATCGACAGGAGTCGTTACTCCTCCGTCCGTTAAATCAGGTCTCGTACCCGGTAACAAATACGTTAATCTATCATAGATCGCCGCGGCAACCGGTAAATCGGGAGTATGAACGGGCATATTGTTTAATTCCATCATTAATATGTTAAAAACATTCTTCATCGTAGAGTGAGGCATCTGAAGGGTGACGGTCGCCCACTGGAAGTAGCAATAAATTACTGGTTAATTAATGATCCTCACGAGGCATCGGGATCCAGTTCCACAGTTGTGAGTTAGTGTTAACTTTGAGTTAAAGTTAGTTCAATTTCGATGAGTTAAATCTAAACTCACAACTGTGAAACTGGACCCTGAAATTAGACCCTCTATTGTTATATTTTACCTTCGCCAGTTTATGGCTGCCTTTTGTTGCTTGTTGTACATTTTCGATTTGTTTTTCTAATTCTCTAATGACATCCTCAACGTGATCAACTCCAGGAAGATCATTACTCATCAGACCTTTAAACAGGTGACTAGCCTAGAAATACAACATTCAGACCATTAAACTGGTGACTAGCCTAGAAATACAACATTCAGACCATTAAACTGGTGACTAGCCTAGAAATACAACATTCAGACCTTTAAACAGGCGACTAGCCTAGAAATACAACATTCAGACATCCTTCAGTGATATCAGCACCAGTCACTGCGTTTTACATCACCTAGTGGTATTTTTTAGCATTAATGGATTTAGTTTCATAGTTCTAGGGAAATCTGACCAGTCAAGTGGAATTGAGTCCAGTTCCAATAACTGTGGAACTGAGTCCAGAAATGTGGACCAGTGTTCTGAACTGTGGAACTTGTCCAGTAATTGTGGAAATGGGTCGTGAATTATGAGTTATGAACAGTGGAACTGGGTTCTAGGGTTTTAAGTTTAAGTAACTTACATCTTGAAGCGGTAATTCCAATTTAACAATGTCATCTGATTTTCTGACAGGTGTTTGTAAGGCAGTATCTAACAGTATGATACCATTTAAATCTTTACGAACTCCAATTGATTTCCCATCACTAACTAATAGTTTATCTCTTCCACTCAGGTATAAACATTTCACTGCTTCATTTTGACAAGCTACAAAAAAATAAATACATGACAATGTTTTGTTTAAAACAGATTTGTAAGAGACCTGAGTGAGCCAGGCCGGAGCAGGTGAGACCGGAGCCGGTGAGACCGGGCAGGTGAGGCCGGAGCCGGTGAGGCCGGGCAGGAGAGACCTGAGTGAGCCAGGCTGGAGCAGGCGACACCGGAGCCGGTGAGACCGGAGCCGGTGAGGCCAGCCAGGGTTTCTTATTCATTGGAACTTGAACTCTAGGTCTTAGAGACACAATTAACTAATAGGACAAGTGGTAGTAGTCTAGGCCCGGCATTAGACAACCTGCTGCGACTGATGAATTGTCTCTTGATACAAGGGAAAGGGCCGGTTTAGAGCCTTAGCCTAGCTAGTGGATAGTTTTACTTGACGCAGTAGTAGCCTAGTGACAATTAAATGGGACATTCTTTGTTACTATGGTATTTATCCGCTGGTTTCCTTTAACCGACTTTACAGCAACTGATTCCAGTTAGTTAGTGAGACTGAGAGGAGGATGAGAGAGGGATGGTGAGGGGGAGGGGGAGGGGGGAAGGCCCACGACGACGTACAGTACCTGTGAGTTGTGATTTTTGAAGTATACATCCCGAAGTGACGTCTAATACAATCACTCCTGATTGTTCAGTTATAACTAATATAATGTTTAATGATGAATGATAAATAACACTGAGTATTGATTCTCCTATAGATATAAATCCATCCTCGTTAACGAGCCACTGGTCGGCTCCGGGAGGATCAGGAGGAGGAACTGATGAACATCCAGCCATCTTTTACATTCATTACTATAACACTACACTATTCGGTGATTGTACACGACGGGTTTAGACGCCTTAGCTAGGGTTAGGGTTAATGTCAGGCGTCTCTCAGACCACAACGGGTCATACAAACAAACCCGTGTACTGAAACGAGGTTAGGCGCGTTTGAAAGATGGAAGCTATTAAAACTCCTAATTTGATAGGACTTCAAAGCAGATTTCCGAATTGATTCAATAAATAACTGTATTCTTTGATAATGAATTCAAGATCATAACTTTAGAGTAGATTTTAAGGTTTGTTGTATCGACACTTCATAAAAGACATCATTAAAGAGTTTCTATTTTTAAAGGATCGCCGATGAGCAGTTTGATTATGCCATAATTACGGTCCATAATCTCTCACGGTATAATCTCATATACTGCAGAATACCAATTGATTTCGTATTCCTTAAATCTCATTGAAATCATGTATATTTTCAGGTTCTGAATAAAATCGCTAATTCTGTCTTTTAGATGGTTTTCATGATTAAGAATTTGTCACTGATAAAAACGAATCTAAAAATAGGTGGCGCCGTTAACCCGGAAATGATTGTGTATTGAATTGAATTTATTCCCTTAAATATTTCAATAAATATCTCAATTGGAGCCTTTAAAAGATGGCAGGGGTAACAGTTGTAACTCAGAGTTTAGTTGAACTGACTGTTACGAGTTCTATAAACTCGTTTGGAACAGAAAGAAGATTTGAAAAGAGTTTAACGATCGCCGCTTTAAAGGTATTACACTCTTCTCATCATCAATTTAATTTTATTACGTCAAATTGTTGTTTAAATGATTGATATTGATATTTCAGAATAAGTTAGAGATTTTAACGGGAGGATCAGCAGGATCTATGCAATTAGAACTGTATGATAGAAATAATCAACTAGTTGGTCGTTTAAGCGATGATGAACAGTTGTTAGGGTTTTATCCAGTAGAGGATCGTATGAGGTTACATGTATGTATCACTCTCCTTACTGCAGTCAAAACTTCTTCCGATACTTCGTTACATTACTCTCTTTTTTAGTCTAAATTTTGTATTGTCTTAATAAATTAACTACTAAGTGTTTAAGTCATCAATTACTGAAGTCATCTCTTATTTTTGAGTCCCAATTTGTATTTGTAATTCAATTTACTAAGTGTTTAAGTCATTGTTTGTAATTCAATTTTTTAAGTCATCATTTTGATAAGTTGTCAGTTGAATAACCATCTCATACACATTAGTTTCACAGTTTAAATATCAAATTGATTTATAAGTGAAACTGTTTTGTATTGATTATTATCATCATGAATGGTTAGATGATTACTCTATTTTTGATTCACAATTTTGTATTGTCTTATTAATAAATTAAGTCGTGTGTTAAGTGTTTAAGTCGTCATTTGAATAAGTCGTCCCATTACTGAGGTCATTTCTATTTTTGAGTCCCAATTTTTATTTCTAATTCAATTTTTACTAACAGTAAGTGTATAAGTCATTGTATACATAAGTCGTTAATCATGACCTTTTCAGCACCTGTTTCACAGTTTAAATATTAAATTGATTTATAAGTGATTATTATTATTATGAACAGGTTATAGATAATACGATGGCTAAAGGAGAATTTGAAGATGTTTCACAAGTTGAGAAGTTTGAATTAACGGATGAACAGTACGCGCAGAAACAAGGTTTGAATATTAACTGAATTCATTGTCGAGTTTAAATTTAATTCCGGTTGAAACTAAATGGAAATTGTTTTTTCTAATTTTAGATTCTGTTCGCGCTTTCAAACAAAAGATGAAAATGGGGCAATTTAAAGAAATCGATCCAGAAGAAATTAAGAGGAAAGAAGAGGAGAAGAAGAGTAAATTAGCAGAAGAGGAAGAAGCTGCCAATAAAATCAAGATAAACGATAGGTTAGAAATTTATTCTCGCTCCTTGCTAGAAATGACTCCTCCAGCAGAGCCGTCGGAAGGAACTTTTCAGTGGCGACGCTTATTTCTGAGGGGGGTCTGGGACCCTTCCTTAGAAAAATTTTGAAAATTAAATCGCCGGAGATGCGTTTTGGGGCCATTTCACGGTCTCATTCACAGAAGCATGAGAAGTCGTGAGCCAACCACCTAGTACAGAGAACGACGAGCTGCTACGCGGTACAGCGCTGTGCTTTTGAAAACATTTTTGTTAAGCAAAAAAGTGGGGCGGCTTTGGCCGCTGCTGCCGCCCCTGTTCCAACGGCCCTGTCCAGTCATGTGACAACTATTTTAACTGTATGATTTGTTGTACTGTAAATAAATTTGTCAATTTTTAATTTGTAGATGTGAAGTTAAAGTTCAAGGTCAACCTACTAAACGTGGAACAGTTAAATATGTCGGTCAGTGTCAGAACAAGATTCTTCTCTCCCTCCTCTCTCCTCTCCTCTCCTTCCTCTCTCCTCTCCTTCCTCTCTCCTCTCCTCTCCTACCTCTCTCCTCTCCTTCCTCTCTCCTCTCCCCTCTCCTCTCCTACCTCTCTCCTCTCCTTCCTCTCTCCTCTCCTCTCCTACCTCTCTCCTCTCCTTCCTCTCTCCTCTCCTCTCCTACCTCTCTCCTCTCCTTCCTCTCTCCTCTCCTCTCCTACCTCTCTCCTCTCCTTCCTCTCTCCTCTCCTCTCCTACCTCTCTCCTCTCTCCTCTCCTCTCCTTCCTCTCTCCTCTCCTCTCCTACCTCTTCCCTTCCTCTCTCCTCTCTCCTCTCTCCCCTTCCCTTCCTCTCTCCTCTCCTACCTCTCTCCTCTCCTTCCTCTCTCCTCTCCTCTCCTACCTCTTCCCTTCCTCTCTCCTCTCCTTCCTCTCTCCTCTCCTCTCCTACCTCTCCCCCTCTCCTCTACTCTCTCCCCCTCTCTCCTCTCCTCTCTCCTCTCCTTCCTCTCTAGTCTCTCCTCTAACTTGAATTTTATATTGTATTGTAGGTTTAACAGATTTTAAACCCGGTTATTGGGTCGGTGTTCAATATGACGAACCGTTGGGCAAAAATGATGGAAGGTAAATATATGAAAACAGTCGAATCATCATCTCTCCTCCTCACTTTCCTCTTTACCTCTTCACCTCCTCCTCCATTCGTAAATTGATTCAGGTTTTCGTATATATTTCAGTGTTCAAGGTAAACACTATTTCACGTGTCAACCGAAATATGGTGGATTTGTGAAACCGAATCAAGTGACTGTGGGTGATTTCCCCGAGGACGATTTATGTTTATCCGATGATGATGAAATGTGAAGCTCCTCCCCCTGCCTCTCTCTCACCTCTCTCGCACCTCCCCTTGCCTCTCTCACCCCCCGCCTCTCTCCTCAGCTTCATAAACTCAATATTATAATACATCACTTTTCTATTAAATTACTAAAACAATGACAAACATGTGATCAGATATCGGTGAATAAATTATTTTTATTTTTTAATAAAAATTGCTTACTTTTCATTTGAAAATTTATAAATAGTTGTTTAGTGGTTTATTTGATTAATACTAGTTGAAACTTTACACAGCACAATGCAATGGAATGGAATGATATTTACAAATGTCCCGGCGCGATATTTACAAAATGCTGAAAATTTGGCAAAATTGAAGATTGTTTATGAATCTGACAATAATAAAACCTGAGACAGAGATTCATAGTTTAAGCCGTTACTCCGGTATTAGTAGCCTCTACTCCGGCGTTATCGTCGTTTAAAGTTAATTCTTCTTTATCGTCGGTGGTTTGTGGATTATTTATTTTCATACGTCCGGAGAGTCCCGCAAATCCCGTCGTTACTAAGCTCTTAGCAGACGTGTTTGTTGCGTTGTTAATGTATTGATTTGAACGTAAAGCCGACCAGGAATGAGATGTCGGGAATCGTCTCTGAGCGACGGCAGCCGTTGAATACGACGGAGCGTAGTGGAATTTACGTTTACGCCGGATCTCGTGATATCGTCTTCGAATACATTCAATTATCATAAACACCACGGAAACTAAAACAATAACGGCGAATAACGATCCTAAAACGATACCAGCCGTCGTCCCGTGTTCCCACGTATCGCTACATTCACCTTTTAATGTATTCATCCTGAAAATAAACATCCACAAAATTAGACATCGTAAACTCCATTATTCTCGAGACACAATTAATCTATTCTGATCTGTAGACTCAATTGATCTATTCTGATCTGTAGACTCAATTGATCTATTCTGATCTGTAGACTCAATTGATCTATTCTGATCTGTAGACTCAATTGATCTATTCTGATCTGTAGACTCAATTGATCTATTCTGATCTGTAGACTCAGTTGATCTATTCTGATCTGTAGACTCAATTGATCTATTCTGATCTGTAGACTCAATTGATCTATTCTGATCTGTAGACCCAATTGATCTATTCAGGGGCTGGTTGCATAGTCATTACTTAGACTTTAGACCAGTCTAAGACCAGCTTAGTTCTATAACCAATCTAACAACTTAAGACCAGTCTCAGACCAACTTAGTTCTATAGCCAATCTAACAACTTAAGACTAGTCTTAAGATTTAAGACCACTTTTGGACTTTATGCAACTGGTCTCTGATCTGTAAACAAATTGAAGATAAAGTTTATTTTTGTGAAAGTTTTAGAGGTTTATCTAAAACGAATCTTCAAACAGTGATGTTATTTTCAAAAAAACTTAATATTACTAATAAATGTAAGGAACAGGAGCCTGTTGCACAGTCGTGACTTAAGTCAAAAAGTGGTCTTAAATCTTAAGACTGATCTGAAGTTGTTAGACTGGCTATAGAACTAAGTTGGTCTTAGACTGGTCTTAAGACTAAGTCATGACTATGCAACCGGCCCCAGGAACTAATCAATCGCTTTTACATAAAGTTTGAAATATCATCCGATTGTTTGATTATTAATGGTAACACATACGCGTAATCTTTCAGCATAGATTCAAGTCCTAACGCCCACATACTAGCAGCAGCCGTGAAATATTTCCGAGCTCGAGCGTAAAATCTGTTAGAACATTCTTCAGTTATAATTTCTTTAGCCTTCGAACCAACGCTTGAATAAACCTGAAAATAAAAACAATCATGATTAATATCCCACGGATTCAAACAGTTTTTATGTAACTAAGAATCGGCAAAAACCTACATTTTTTCTCTTGTATTCGGTTATTATGAGAATTAATACATCATTTTCGCAATGACCGAAATTCCATAACTTTCTTAAATCATCGGCGAATTTCTGCATTAATTCCTCGGATTCATCGGATCTGAAATCAAAATCATCATAACATCAATCGGAGGACGTCGTCACTAATTTTGAACACAGTTTTCGGATCGGTTTTATTCAGATTTTCATTTATTTCATACAAAAATTTCAGGAAGTTATTTCTATTCAAATGAGAACATAATTCTGATTTGCAGTCGCAGGTAATCTGAACTGAGTGAGTTCTAATGAATCCAGTTCTACAGTTGTGAGTTCAGCATTTAAAAATGAACTGATTCTAACTCAGAGTTAACTCTAACTCACAACTGTGAAACTGGCTCCAGTTCTACAAGGTCCACTTCCACAGTTCTGAGTTAAGATTTGACCCTGGGTTAAAACATTGAAAATGAACTAACTTTAACTCAGAGTTAACTCTTAACTCACAACTGTGGAACTGGGTACAGGGATGTGAGATACTGAATATTAAATTTCATTTCTGTCATTTAACTCATTGAAAATAAACTGATTCTAGCTCAGAGTTAACTCTCACTCACAACTGTCGAACCGGGTCCTGTATTTTGTCAAGCAGGGCGCAAAATAATCCAAGGCAAGTGAGAGTATTAGTTGACTTACTCCTGTTTCCAATGAAGTTTAGGAACGATAGCTATAGAGAACATGTATCCATGTTTATCAGCGGGACAATCGCTGTCACATGGACATGTCGAATTTTTACGTATTGAATCAATCATCCCATCGAGAACATCAGCTGTAAAATAATCAAACATCAACCATCAAAATGTCTGACTCAAGTTTTCACTGAACAACTTTTTAATGTTTTATGGACTCCTAGTTTGCATCACTTTATTGTTCGTTTTGGATCTTGGTTTCCCAAGACTATAACCCTATTATTCATTCCTTATCTCACCGAGATACCACCGAGGCGCTTTATGGTGGAGAGTAATGAAAATTCATAATTTCTGTTGTAAGTCGAGTATTCACTGTTAATTACTATTAGAACAGTCAAAACGTTGTAACTAATTCGAGGTAACATTTCAGGAGTCATTTCTTAGTTTTTCTTACTAAATAATCTAAGATAAATTGTATAATCGCTGTGTGGTTGACGTACCATCCTGATAGGCTAAAGCTTCACTAGGATCACAGATATAAGATACATGTTGTCTACGTCCGCAGTGAGTTATATCAATACGAGGGTTCGGGAATGTCTCCGCGCTCCACACTGTTGGTACTACCCATTGTGTACTGTTTGTTCGAGTAGTTTCTTCTGTTGTTGATGTTATATTTCTATCAGAGCTGGAGGAAAGGTCGGGTTGGTTTACTCCAACTACTCCAAGAAGCCACCATGAATAACAGAACAATATATACACCTTCATATTCACAAAGTCAATTGATTACCTGGAAAAAAGGAATGGAAATTCTAAGAAAAAGGAGCCTTTAAGTTAACTGCTGCGGTTTATTTGTAGGTTGTACCTAGGATACTGACTGGGTTTTGATTTTGGACCCCTAGCTATCGTGACGAACCCCTGTGATTGTGACAAGCCACAGCGGCCGTAAAAATGTTTTTTAACTCACTACGGAGGGGTTTCCTGAACAAGGCGTAATGACGTCATTGAGGATTCCCGTTTATTCCTAAATCACGGTCGTAGTCGTTAGGATCAGTAACCCGGGACTTTGGACACGACCCCTACGGAAAGTTTTACTTTATCATATCAACGGATGTCTTTCTAAATTTGTCAAAAATATCCGAAAAAAGCAGCAGCAATGAAATAAACAATATCGCGTATTTTGAGATTAACTTTTTGTGAATTCTACGAGATTTTGTTGGCCTGGTGAATAAACGTAGTTACCCTAGTGTCGGCCTGCTTTATAAACGCAGTTATCCTAGTGTTGGCCTGTTTAATAAACGCAGAATCCCTAGTGTTGGCCTGGTGAATAAACGCAGAAACCCTAGTTTTGGCCTGTTTAGTAAGCGCAGAAACCCTAGTGTTGGCCTGTTTAATAAACGAAGAAACCCAAGTGTTGGCCTGGTGAAAAACGCAGAAATCTTAGTGTTGGCCTGTTTAATAAACGCAGAAACCCTAGTGTTGGCCTGGCGAATAAACGCAGAAACCCTAGTGTTGGCCTGGTGAATAAACGCAGAAACCCTAGTGTTGGCCTGCTTAATAAACGCATAAACCTTAACTTAGAAGCCACAATATTCACCAGAACTCTATGGTCTAGTGGTAGACACTCTGGTTTGGCACGTGAGAGACCCGAGTTCGAGTCTCAGCCGAGTTAGGGTTAGGGTTATTCTGGAACTAGGGTTAGGGTTATGGTGAAGCTAGGGTTAGGGTTACTGAACAGCACTGGTATCCAAGGGCTAAATACCGACCGGTTTTGCTGCTGGTAGGGCTGGTTGATTATATTTTTATCCCTTTTTTTCATTTAAGATATTTCCTTTCGTACGGATTGTATACTAAGTTGGTTCCTTGAGATATTGGCTTAATTATTGGACGTAGAGTGTTAGCACCAAGCGCGATAGATTCCGTTTTGGAACCTGAAGCGATCGATAAAATCTCTAATAAAAGTCATCATTTAACAACTAATTCTCATTCTGTATAATTCTAAGTGATATCTTTTATTCTGTAAAATTGTTATAGTTTTCGAGCGAAACCTTCACAAAGAATAAACAACAAGATCAGCAGGGGCACGTGATGGCTAGCGGCCTGTAATATTCGTTTGTGAATGATACAATGAATTTTTTTCCAAAAATACAAATTAATCGGCTTGATTAGCCTAGAAATCAGTCATTTACACACAGAAGCAAAGTTACTTTAAATCAATTGTTTTCCTTCATCTCACTACAAGCCATCAAGCCAGGTCATCCTCCACACTCACTAGTAGAGCCGGCGAGCGCCCGTTTTGAGGAAAGAAGCTATTTCTCATCCAAACCCTGGAACCCGTTGTCAAGGATAATTTTTCCCACTGTTGACTGCATTTCCCAACAAACCACAGGCACCTGGTCACAGTCGTCAGGGGCCAGACTGCGCCCGGGGGTCTAGTCCAAGAACTCGACTCACGTGCCGGGGTCTCGGGTCCAGATCAGGGAGACCGACGGAGTGACCGATAGGATCACGGTGGCCGTGTTCTTCGCTGCAGGCCGGAACTTAGTTTTGCCCCCGCCCCCGGTCGCCACACCGCCGGAGGGGATGGTCAATTTCAGTTTCTTAAATCAATTTAGGCCTTAGTGAAACTGGGCCCAGTACAACTAATTCAAATCAAACCATAAAGATACAATAAAAAGGCTTCATACAGTCCATAGACCCTAGCGTATTTTTATGGGGTCGGGGACGGGCCGCATATAATGTCCGCGACCGGTAATTAGTGAACTAAATTCCTGACCGTTATTTAGGGACACCCAAATCAATTCAATGAAAAATCCTGACTGACTCGTTCGCTAATTAGTTTAGCCTATCTCGAGTAAATGATGCTCTAGGCGGTACAGGTTTCGGGTAGGAATATTCCTGAAACGATGGTTATGTTTTAGTCCATTCGAAAAAATCCATAAAATAACAGTTCCTCCTTTGTGTGATTCTTAGTTCTATTTCATCTTTATGTTATAATTTATGAGTTTAATTGTAAGCTGGAGTGATCTACGCCTACCATACTGTTTGATGAGATACCCCAACCCTTCATGCCTTTCCCGCTGCCATTAGACGTTTTCAAATTTCAGAGGTTGATTCAATCAATATTTCGGAGGTTCGTAAAACATCAGTTTGTTCAATTTACTGTGTATAATTATCAAAGCTGAATGTGATAGTGAATTCAGATGTTTAAGAAAGATATCAATTTCAACAAACTGAGATTGTGAAAGGAATCTTAAAAACGGGATCGGATCGAGAGGTAATCAATTAAATTATATTTTATTCATTGTCTCGCTGGTTTATATTTCAGAATGACGAGTTCAAACGCGCCGCAACAAGATATCTATAATTTTAGTAAAGATGAAATTCGTCAGGAACTGGAGAAATTAGGATACTGTAACGTTTCAGACGAAAGACTTCATGAATTCAAGAAAGGTAGAGTAGACAATGCCTGTTAGTAGAAGATTCTGAAGAGAGCCAGCAGAGACAGAGAGGCTAAAATTCTAATTTTCAGGGGGGCCACATTAGTAAAGTGACCTCAGATTAATCATTGGAGCTTTAATACTGTCCATCTGGTTTAAGGAAAGTGTCTCTATAACTGCCTACAGTCTACGCAACTCTGAAATATTTAATTTTTTATATTTGCAGATTTAGATAGTTTAGTGCAGAATATGTCCGGAGGGTCGGAGACTGTCTCCGAGGCAGGGGGCGCCTCTTCACCAGTGTTGAATACCGGTGGCGCCACCACTGATGATAGTTACGGTGCAGATATTCAAGTAATGGGCGTCGACCCGAGCATGAGGAGAAATAGAAACACTTATGATACTTATAACAGAGCAGCCGGTTCGCAACCAATCAGAGCCCCCGATTACACAACTGAACCAATCAGAGCCCCCGATTACAGAACGCAACCAATCAGAGGACAGGATTACAAGACTGAACCAATCAGAGCCCCCGAATACAGTACACAACCAATCAGAGGACAGGATTACACAACTGAACCAATCAGAGCCCCCGATTACAGAACGCAACCAATCAGAGGACAGGAATACAGGACTGAACCAATCAGAGCCCCCGATTACAGAACACAACCAATCAGAGGAGAGGAATACAGGACTGAACCAATCAGAGCCCCTGATTACAGAACACAACCAATCAGAGGAGAGGATTACAGAACTGAACCAATCAGAGGGCAGGATTACAGATTTAATGATTACAGGCCCTCGACTGATTACTATCAACCGATGTCTGTTAATATTAAATACAATACTGCACAGCCTGGTTATTTAACGAGTCCTAAAGGTTCAAGGTCAGCCCCATCGAGTCCGACTAAATCAGTAGTGAGCACCGACACCGACCCAGAAAAAAAATTCATCAAGAGAAAAGTTTTAAGGTAATTTATTTTGTAGATCAGAAGTTTGTAATATTAACCAGTTTTAACTTAAATGCTCAATTCATTCAGTGCCTGGGGAATACTCTGGGTTTGTTTAGGTTTTAGGTTAAATCTGGCCTCAATTCTACGTGAGGTCGTGTTACATGTGGAACTGGGTTTAGAGGAACTTGTTTCAAACTCTTGTTTCTAAATATTTGATAATTTCAACTTTTGATGAATTTCATTTATAGAAAAATAAATGGAGAATCAATAATTGATGAATCGATTCAAGAAACTGATTCAGGTGAGAATCTACCGATTCATTGATTCACTCCGTCTGTAATAACGTAACCATGACGATGATTTCTATTTATTTACAACAGATGAAGTATCATTATTGAGAGATAGTTTCCATGTGAACCGAGATGAATCGTCAGCTCCGCGTCGACCGTTAACGGCACTCGTAAATATCTATTATAAACAATCGAAATTATCGTCTCCTGTATTTTTATCATATTTTAAAGCGAATGATTTATTTTTCTCTGTTTTTTAGGGAATTCCTCGAGTTGACAATAAATCTAATTTACCGTCAGTAATCTACCCGATGATCGACCATCCTCACACGCGTAATCTAAAACGATGCGATCCGGTAAATAGGGGTAACCAGTATCGCGAGGCTTGGGACTCGCAACGAGCTCCCGGAGAAAAACAACATAAATCACTAAGATGGAACATCAGAGAAAACATGCTCTATCACGACACTGTCGTGAAAGTAAGTCGATCGATCCCTGCGGCCTCAGAGAATATTTATTGGTCCAATGCGCACGTCTTCACGATTTCACTTTCTTTCGCTTAAACTCAGATTTATAATGATTTATTTTGTAGAAAACTCAAAGAGTTTACGTTGCTAACGACTACGTGATTCCTACCGAGAAGAAACGTAAATCTTTGCGATGGCAGATCAGATCCGATTTAGCCGCCGGTAAAATGCCCGGTTCCGGTTACCACAGCGACTGATAGACGGCCCGATTGTTGTAAATAGTGATGATATAGTATTGTACTGGTGGTAGTTTGAGGCCGGACCTCGCTCTCAGTAGTACTGTACTGGTGGTAGTTTGAGGCCGGACCTCGCTCTCTGTAGTACTGTACTGGTGGTAGTTTGAGGCCGGACCTTGCTCTCTGTAGTACTGTACTGGTGGTAGTTTGAGGCCGGACCTCGCTCTCTGTAGTACTGTACTGGTGGTAGTTTGAGGCCGGACCTCGCTCTCTGCAGCTGGTTCTGCTTTTATAAATAACCTGTGTCTATTATAAACCTTTAATTGTATCTAATTCTGTATGAAAATAAACTGTGAATTTTACTGTAGAAAAAAGAAACACGTGTTTTTCATCGGTTCTTTCAAAGAGGAATTCACTGATTGTAAATCAACACAACGAGATCCTACACCTCACAGGGCAGAGCATCAATCCATGACGTTCCCTTCAGGCGAATGTCGTCTGCGCTGAGGTCCGTTGGTAGTAACAAGCGCCCCCTAGTGAGAGGAATGACTCAAAAACTGCCCACAAAATATTTGAAAAATATCTGCTATACTTTTAAGTGCATACTTTAATTTACAAAAATAGAAATATATTCTGACAACATTTCTGCAGTAAGCGATGATGAACACAGTGAGAATGGAGGGTTTATTGAGTGTTATTTAGTTTTCTGTTGAACTGTAGTCGGAAGGTGATCTTTAGCAGGAAATCCATGTAGGAACAATAAAACAACCATATGTGCCATAAATGGAATAAATAATAACCATTTCAAATCATTCAATATACTCATATTAATCCTGAAAATATACAAATAAATATATCACAGTTTGATTCTGGGGTCTGGCCAGACGAGGAGTGACCCTCACATACATAGATATATCACAGTTTGACGCCTGGTCCGGCCAGACGAGGAGTGACCCTCACGTACATAGATATATCACAGTTTGACGCCTGGTCCGGCCAGACGAGGAGTGACCCTCACGTACATAGATATATCACAGTTTGACGCCTGGTCTGGCCAGACGAGGAGTGACCCTCACGTACATAGATATATCACAGTTTGACGCCTGGTCCGGCCAGACGAGGAGTGACCCTCACGTACATAGATATATCACAGTTTGACGCCTGGTCCGGCCAGACGAGGAGTGACCGTCACGTACATAGATATATCACAGTTTGACGCCTGGTCCGGCCAGACGAGGAGTGACCCTCACGTACATAGATATATCACAGTTTGACGCCTGGTCCGGCCAGACGAGGAGTGACCGTCACGTACATAGATATATCACAGTTTGACGCCTGGTCCGGCCAGACGAGGAGTGACCCTCACGTACATAGATATATCACAGTTTGACGCCTGGTCCGGCCAGACGAGGAGTGACCGTCACGTACATAGATATATCACAGTTTGACGCCTGGTCCGGCCAGACGAGGAGTGACCCTCACGTACATAGATATATCACAGTTTGACGCCTGGTCCGGCCAGACGAGGAGTGACCCTCACGTACATAGATATATCACAGTTTGACGCCTGGTCCGGCCAGACGAGGAGTGACCCTCACGTACATAGATATATCACAGTTTGACGCCTGGTCAAGCCAGACGAGGAGTGACCCTCACGTACATAGATATATCACAGTTTGACGCCTGGTCCGGCCAGACGAGGAGTGACCCTCACGTACATAGATATATCACAGTTTGACGCCTGGTCCGGCCAGACGAGGAGTGACCCTCACGTACATAGATATATCACAGTTTGACGCCTGGTCCGGCCAGACGAGGAGTGACCCTCACGTACATAGATATATCACAGTTTGACGCCTGGTCCGGCCAGACGAGGAGTGACCCTCACGTACATAGATATATCACAGTTTGACGCCTGGTCCGGCCAGACGAGGAGTGACCCTCACGTACATAGATATATCACAGTTTGACCCCTGGTCCGGCCAGATGAGTGACCCTCACGTACATAACAGGACCTGGACAATAAAGCTGGGACATTTCTTTAAAATATGCAGCTATAAGGCTAAAAGAAATTGATACCTTGTTTCTCCGCTCTGCTGAGCTTAAATGTTGACCCGGCCGGCCGCCTATCTACCCTATACATTACTATTTTTAAAATCGTGATCAATTTCACCATAACAGACCCGGCCGCTATAGAAATGAACTGTTTATAAATTTTATCATATTTTACAAAAATGACCCGGCCGCTGCGGAGAAACAAGGTATCATTTTTGTTTAGCCAAAGGTTCCAATTCCACAGTTTTAGTCAAATTAATTCATTTCCATTGTTCATTCTTTTAAAAAACCAAATTCTCTACATGAGATCTGTGGAACTGGGTCAAGGTGAAGGGAAGTCTGTGGAACTGGTTCAAGGTGAAGAGAGATCAGTGGAACTGGGTCAAGGTGAAGGTTGATATTTACCGGATCTGTTTAGTATCGACTGCTTTGAATCCGTATTGATTAGTAATAATCAATACCACGTGACCTTGCAACGAGAAACCACTGACGTCGATATCCAGACTATATTCACCCGATTCTCTGAATTCATCTTTCTTCAATAGTCTAGATCCGATATAAACCTATAAACATATATTATAACAATCGATCATTCTATTTATGATAATCTTGATGAATTTCACCCCATCCCCTCACTAACCAGGGCTTACTTGCCTCCCCCTGGAGCTCATGTCGGTGTGACAGGAGCTGAGACTAACCCCTGGCATGTGAGTAAACTTACCCTCGCGGTATACAATGTTTTATCATTCTGCTTCCAATGATTCTCAACTATACGGAATTTTAAGGAGAACCAACTTCCAATTATTTCTTTGGGTGAATTTTCATCTTGTAAAATCTGAGTTGATAACTGTAGATAGAAGAGACCAAAAACACTGAAAACACTGACTACAAGTTCAGCCACGACTCAGTTCCAATAGTTCGGGATAATTCTCTGCTAAACTGATTTAATTCCTGTGTTAAAAAATAAGGTCCATTTCCAATGTTTTGACTAATCTTGAGTCAAATAGTAACAGAAAACTGTGGACTCCAGTAAAACTGAATCCAGAACTGTGGAACTGGGTTCAGAACTGTGGAACTGAGTTCAGAACTGTGGAACTGAGTTCAGAACTGTTAAACTGGATCCAGAACTGTGGAACTGGGTTCAGAACTGTGGAACTGGGTTCAGAACTGTTGAACTGGATCCGGAACTGTGGAACTGAGTTCAGAACTGTGGAACTGGAACCAGAACTGTGGAACTGGGTCCAGAACTGTGGAACTGGGTCCAGAACTGTGGAACTGGGTCCAGAACTGTGGAACTGGATCCATAACTGTGGAACTGGATCCAGAACTGTGGAACTGGCTCCAGAACTGTGGAACTGGATCCAGAACTGTAGAACTGGATTGAGAACTTAGTGCTGGAAACAGAAGCTACCTTTGATTGATACGGTTGAATTGAAATTCCTCTGAATAAAGTCGCGTTTGTTAAACCAATACACATTAAAGCGCCATCTTTAGTTCCGATTATGAACTGTGCAGACGTAGATTCAGTAAAATGAGACAGTAACAGCGGAGAAAGTGATATTTCATCGGTTGAGAAAGAATGACGACATTTTGTATCGTGAGATATCAAATGTATTTTACCATCATGTGATATTACAGCCTGAAATATCAAGTAATAAATATCAGTAATATCTGATAATATCATTAACATTTGATAATATCAGTTATATGTAATAATATCAGTAATATTTGATATATCAATTGTTGACCTAGTGAAACTCACCACATAAAGTTGAGGTTGTGTATTTTTATGATTCAGCGTCATCAATAAAACATTAGTCAGTATTTTTTCAGCTAGTTGTATCGGCCATCCTGACAGTGGCTCACCGGTAATACCATTCAACGCCCAAACTTTACTACAATATAAAATATCCTTCACAATCATTATCAGCTACAAACTACAATAGACTCCGCACTAATCTGTAGAAATTAGTCTGATTTGAGAGTGATATCTGAGTTCTAATGTAACCTACTGTAATTGCTAGAAACTTACCCGTCATTTGTGGTTATAATTACATCTAGAATTCCATCATTATTTAAATCAGCTGTTTCAACCCCCGGTGAAGAACTACCAGAGATTTCCTGTTCCCAAATCACTTTACTATCGACTCCTAAACAAACCACTATTCCTGACGTATCGACGAATATCATTTCTATTTTACCATCGTGATTTAAATCAATAACAGAAACCTGGAAATCATTCACAGAATATCAAAATATCATTAAATTTTAAAAACATTCAAAATACACAGTTTATCAACGTGTAGCCTCGCCACATTCCAGACATCAGGGGCAGCGGTTGGTTAAAGATAACCGACGGATAAATACCATTGTAACAATGAACTTCAATTGTCACTATTCGTAGAGTAACCAGGTTTAGAATAAGTAACGAGACGAGCAGTACTGTGTAGGTTAACTATTTATTTGACGCATGAGCTTTCGCTACTAATGAATAGAAACTTCATCAGGTGAATGAGTGATGAAGCTTCTATTCATTAGTGAATTATTCGAAAGCTCGTGCGTCAAATAAATAGTTAACCTACTACTCGTCTCGTTACTTAATTGTCACTATGTCAACTATCCACTGGTTAACAATGACCTCTATTGAGTAACTGATGTCCCAAGCAGTCTAAAATGTGTACAAAGCTACTGATTGATTACAGTTAAATGTTACTCACATCTCCATGAATTGAATCGAATGATTTGGGGAAGTTTTTACGCGTAATTCCATCGCTGTTTAACACGTGTAAACTACCAGCAGATGTGCCGAGTATAATATCAATAGATCGTGAATCAGTTATATCAGCAATTACCGGTGGGTATAATATATAACCTGGATAGTTTGATGTTACCTTAAATATAAACATCATAACATTCACATCAGCCATTATTGATTTATTCATTTCACAGAATTGATGGCAGACACAGGTGGTTGCAGTAGCTAAAACATTGGTTAGAATTAACAAGTGGACAAATATCAGGCGTTACAAGACAATTTTGATTGTCAATAAATGTCAACAATCCACTGGTTAACTGCGATCAAATTTTGAGCAACTGCAGCCCCTGATGTTTCCTCACAATTGATGAAATATTTTGTTAAATCCCAAAACGATAAGAAAATAAACAGAATATTTCATCAATTGTGAGAATTGTTTTCATTTTTTTACCTTCGTCAAATCTAGATAAATAGTTCTAATGATTGAAGATGATGTCATGTTGTAGATCACTAAAGCTCCCAATAAATAATTATTGATTTCTTCGTATTTCAGACCTAAATTATTTAATTCTGATTCCTGTAAACTAGAAATAAAATCAATTACATTGATTTAACCAGTCATCAATCCTGGGTATTATCAACATCAGAGTCAAAATGAACCAATAACTGTGGAACTGAATCCAGTAACGGCTGAACTGGGTTCAGATCTGTGGAACTGGGGCCTGAACTGTGGAACTGGGGCATGAACTGTGGAACTGGATCTTGAACTGTGGAACTGGGGCATGAACTGTGGAACTGGATCTTGAACTGTGGAACTGGGGCCTGAACTATGGAACTGGATCTTGAACTGTGGAACTGGGGCCTGAACTGTGGAACTGGATCCAGTTGATTACTTTTATTGATTTGTAATTGTTATTGTATGTATCTATTTACCTGTAATATTCTTTATCTAAATAATACGTTACTGGTAAAATGATCTCATCAAATTGATCGTCATTATTTAAATCACTGATCACCGGGGTTGTTAAAATATGAGCGTCTATTTTCACATAGTCACCTATAAACTATCAAATACACAGTAATACATCTTTATCAAATACACGGTATTACATCTTCATCAAATACACAGTATTACATCTTTATCAAATACATCTATATCAAATACACATTACCAGGTATAACTTTAACAAATAGACCCACAGATTACAGATTACTTTATGACAAGTAGATATATTACACTGTAACTAATAGATCACAAGGTAACGAATTATTTACCGAATTGTAATTAATTTACCTCCTGATTTGCATGTTTCACGTATTCCTTTATTTGATGCTGAACAACATTTAACTGTTTGCTGTACCAGTATTTCTCTATATAAACTGCATCCAACTGAAAACATACCATTTAATATTCACCTGATTAATATTCATTGATGCATAATTAATTATAGTAGGTTTATTTTGATTTTTTAATACCTTAAATGATTTATTTTTGATGAGGGACCCATCGGAATTTAAAGCAATCATTTCTGCATCCGATGTTAATATCAAAACATCTAAAGAACCATCATTGTTTACGTCATGCTGAAAAACAACATCCAAAAAATATATCATTAAACAAAAATCCCAAAAAATAGTTTCATGATTAGAAGAAAGAGATGATATTTACATGAATAGGTTCAGCGTGTATAGATGAATCGTGCACATAGTGCGGCCATTTTGTATTTGTTATTTCCGTCCCTGTTTTTGCGTCTATTGCTTTTATAACCTCGGTAAATGTTGCCGCTATAAGATCCGGCGAATTATCTCTGTTTATATCAGTTATCAGTGGTTTGTTGATAAACGGTGCGTTCGCAAATTCTGACGTCCAATACATTTTCAATTCAACTTTATCCAATAACGGGCAACTAAAAAATAAACATTCCATGCAGAGTTATGAAGATGAGCAACCCGGGATGAGGGACTTCTGTCACTTAAGGTACAATGTGAGAAGGGGGTCACAGGGGGCTTCATTCAATCACAAAAAAAGTTGGACGAGGTCCAAAATCAAAGCTCCAAATCAAGTGAAATGAGTGACTGTTTAAGGGTTGGCTCCGGCCGGGCTGTAAACATACTCTATTTGTTCTGCGACGAGTAGTTGTTGAATTCGTGACAGTAATAACCACATAAACAATGATTTGTTAATGTTATTTAAAAAATTTTGACAGTTCATGGGCGCCGCCATCTTGGGAAAAACTACAATACAAACTCACTCAGCTGAAACCACGGCCAACACCATTCTAAAATCATTACATAAAACATCGTATATATGATTATAAACCGTGTTTTATACGTATAAACCATGATTTACGTGGTCGAATGTAGACAGTTAAGAAAATAAACTAATTTTGATGAAATTAATCTTATTTTAATGCGCTCGACGATTCATCCGGAGAGTTAATTAGCTCGTGATTCTAACGTCATTTTCCTCTTATAAACAGTCTATGAAATAATGGAGGCTGTACCGCGGATGCCGATGATCAGTTTTGATCTAAAATTGTCTCCTGATGCTGTTGAA